>NC_060920.1:9833324-10136208 GCF_021234035.1 Daphnia pulicaria
GATCGCCTTAACGCTTTTCTCTCGACTCGACTATCTTCGTACGGTATAGCGCCGTGCTAATGATGTCGTGTCGAGCGTCGGAATCTCTTATAGATTCCGTTCAAGCGAAAGTTTAGAGTCGGGAGCCAACCTCGTTTTGGGGTTTTTCTTTTTCTTTTCATTCCGAGGGATTCTCTTCTATTTACAAAAAATCAAAACAAAAACAAACATGTTTCCAGCGTCATGATTCTTCCATTACGGAGAATGTGGACACGCCAATGGCGAGTTTACCCAACGGTTATTTCGATAACAACAAAAACACTAGAAAGAGAGAGAGAGAAAAATTGGGATTAAGAGGTTCATCAGAAAAGATATTCTCACGTCTTTTTTTCCTTTTTTTCCCCGTTTGAAAGAGACTGGAACGGCCGGCGTGAATGTTCTCCCAACAACAGAGCGAGTCAGACAACAATCTGAGGTATTTAGCCTTAGTCAAATAGCTTGAGTCCTTTAGAGAGTGTATATCAGTTGTTGTGTTTGGGCTGATGCTGATTGGAAAAAATATTTTGCTCGCTCACGACAGGTGTTGTTGTCGGTTGCTGTTGAGTCGAGTCTCTTTCTCGGCCGGCGATTAGATCGAAGAGTTGAAAATAATAATTGACCGTTTTTTCTTCTTCTTCGTGGGCCGTCGCTGCTGCTATCGCGCGCGCAAGCTCCTAGGTCTCTCCTGGGGAGACTAATAATAGGGACACACTCCATTACTTGGCCCGTCTCATTGTTGTGCATTTTGGGAGACTTATTTTTATTCCTTTTTTTTCGCCCGTGGGGCCGCCGATTCAATAAGAGAATTTTCCCCCCTTGTGTGACGTCATTTGGCCAACGGAGCGAGTCGCTTTTGATTGTTTGAATTGTGAGATCGGGGCGGTTGTTGTTTGAAAGTCCGCGCAAGTCTGGCCGTCGCTTTGTAAATTCTAAACATAACTGCTGGAAAAAAAAAACTTTCTTCCCCACCCCTCCATTTCTCGTCGTTATTTTTTAATTTGTTTGTTTCCAAGAATGTCGGCCCGTCCAATCGTGAGAGTTGAACAAGTGACCGTATCTAATCCACAACGGTGCTGTGGATATTTATTATTAAAAACTCGTGTGCGTACCTCTAGCTGCTGGCCGGAGCAGCTTGATTTGTTTTGTGTGTGAAGTTTCATTTTGCGTTTTTCGTTGGTTTAAAAATAAAAATGAGAGAATTGAATCAACTCGTCGTCGTGGCTATGTGGTCAGTTTGAGATCTGATGATAGCCCAGCAGTCTGAGCCCCTTCAACTTTTCTTTGATTAGTTTGGTCGTGTTGACTGTGTGGCAACAGTCGACGCAATCAGACGGGCAGAAACGCTGGAGACACTTTGGTGGGGGGACTCGACACTTTTTGGCTCTTTGCCTTTTTATAAATGTGACAATCGCTAACAAACACATTGATGGCTTTTCCCCCCATTTTCATTCGAGTCTCTTTTGTGTGTGTCTTATATTTTTCCTTCTCCTGGCACTCATCGCTCAATCTTGAACGTCTTGTGTGCACTTGTCTCAGCCCTCTCGAAAGAGAGAGAGAAACTTTGTTTCCAAAGAGACGGGTGCCGGCCCGTCATTACATCTTCACCAGCAGCAGCAGCAGCAGCCGAGATGCGGAGGGGTTGATTGCGTCTGTTTGGGGATTGGGAACTCGTTGGGTCAGGCCATTGCGTGTCTCATTGATACGAACAAAGTCATCCGAGGAGAACTGAAGAAGACGAATAGGAGGGAGGCAGGGCAGGGAGGCAGGAGGCAGGAGGAGGTGTAGGAGGCGAAATGTATCAATGGGCGACCACGGGATCCAGCCCCTGCAAGATGAAATCAAAAATCAAAATAAAAAACTGGTCAGTTGGATTTCTTCATTTCGAAACGACGGCCAATCGCAATCAGCATATAAATATGCATGTAGATAAGACACACACACCGCTACGACTACCACCACCACTATCCAGATGCGTTCGAAATGATATGCTGCTCGACTTTGGGCCCTCACTAGCGCAGCTTTTGGTTCTCCGCTTCTGTTGCAGCGCCAATTCATCAAATGGCGTGACCTGGGCATCTTCTACCCCCCTCCCGTTTTCCACAAATATTAGACGAGTGTATAGACACACGCGGACCAATTTCACGAAAAATAGGCGGCGGTGCTGCTGCTGGAGAGAGAGAAAAGACTCAAAAGAGTATAGAAAGAAACAAAAAAAAAATATATAATATATATATGGATATACATAACTCTTTTAGTTTACGTTTTATAATGAGTTCTCACCACGGGGTTTCCGTTTCGGTTGCATTTCCAGTTGTTTTTTGTTGTTTTTTTGTTTTCTTTTTTCGCCCGGATTACCTTGGCTCGTTTTGGGGGGATTAGATTTCCAGATCGTGGCGTCATCATTAACCGCCGACCAGGTATAGACAGAAGAGTTTGGTTGTTGTTTTTGTTTCTGGAACTAAATGTAATTATTATGTTCAGTAGGTGAAATTGCCTCCCGATTTTATTATTCATCTTTTTCTTTTTACTTCTTCTTCTTCGGAGAAGAAAAAACCAAATTCTTTTTCGTTTATTGATTTTCATTTGGCCAAGGGAAAAAGAAAAGAAAAAGAAATTTTTGAAAAAATCGAGTCGAGTCATTGGGACCTGCCCGTTTTGAAATTTTTTTTCCTGGTGGGGTCTGAGCTGCTGGTCCGTCGTCGTTGTGTTTCTTTTTTCTTTTTTGTTGTTGACACTGGGCGTTAGCATTTCTCAACTGCCACCTGCTGATGGCCGAGTGGCAAGGACGCGGGCGAAGGAAGGTCGTGTGTCCAGTCGGTCCATGTTGTGCTGTTGTAGGTCCGTGTGTGTGTGTGTGTGTGCCCCCTCAAATATTGATGGAATCGAATTCCTGAGTGAAAGCGCAGCACCGTAACACAAGAAATAAAGCCAACACAATGAAACTGTGAGCACACAATGAACTGCGCCATCGGGGTCAGGTCTCTTTACTTACCCAATACAAATTAATCAGTTTCTTATATAATAGGCTTCTTTCTTTCTTGCCTTCTTGTTTCTCCTGCTGGAATTTTGACCGAAATCATTTCGAAACGTGATTTTTGAATGGAAAAGAAAAAATTAGATTTTCCCGAACGTTTTTTTTTTACTTTTTTACTTTTTAACTGCGCACAAAAATAAGAAACAAAAAAGAAAAATTCAAGAGTTTGAGTGCCTCATTGGAGTCGTGTTGTTTTATGACGGCTGTTGTTGTTGTTGCCCGGCAATTTTTGTTGTTTGTATTTTTGTAACGGAAGAAAAAAAGGAAAAAGTCTCGTAAACTCTTCTCGGCCAGACGAGACTGTGAAATAAGCAGGGAAGATATTTTGTTGTTTTTAGGTTGTTTTCCCGAGCAGCGGCCAGCAGGTACTGTCCCAATAACAGCGTGAAAGTCGTAAATTACATCTGCTAATCCACTGCACATGTACACATATATATGTGCGACGAGGAACGGGCCAAAGAACAGGACGAACAACATTTCTTCTTTTCCGCTGGGAATATTTGATTTTGTGTTTTTTTTTTAGCGGGCCGGCGGACGGACGGGGATCTTGTCGCCCGACAAGTCCCCGGGCGATGTGTAGAGTTGCACCGCTGATTATATAAACGAGGCCAGCGCAGGTTTTTTGAACGCGATTCCGTTTGGCCCGCTGCAATTTGGCCGGGCCGCTTTTGATTTCTTTCCCCACATTTTGAAATTCAACCAAAAGAGAAAAGGAGTCAGACGGACGGTCGGCGTCGGCCGTGCCATTGCGTCACCCTGTCAGTAGCTAGCATGTATTATCTTTTGGTTGAGAAACGGGCACGCGGGGGGGGGGGGGACAGAGACTTTTCGATCGTCTTAATGAAACGGTCAGGAATTCGTCCCCAAATGAAAAGAATCAAATGAAGGAAAAGGACGGAAGAAAAATCTGGTCAATCCGGTCGAGTCTCATTAACTGGAGGCGCTTGCCGAACTCGTGCCTCCCGACGGACGCTTGTTTATTCAAATAGCTTTTTCTACTACATCCTCTTCTTCCTAGTTGCAAGTGAGTGTGAAGGTGGACCAGAGTCAGGGCCGGTCAGAAAGAACAAGAGAGAAAGAGAGAGAGACCTGTCACTGCTTAATTGAGCGAGACATTCCGTTGTTGCCGGAGCGACATGACCGCCCCCCTTTGCTCCAGCTGGAAGCTTATAAATATGTAATTTATTGTTCTAAAGAGAAAAAGAGGGTCTCCCAGCAATCTAATCTGCGTCGGAGAGCAATCGGGTAGTAGAAACTACCAGCCTCGTGACACTCTTTTGAAAAACACAAAAATTGTTTTCATTCAAAGGGATCCCTTCATGTCGTGGCAGGTGACTGCTGGCCCTTGGGAAAACGCTCCTGACGGGCGACAACGAAAGGCCATTACAGTACAACACGGTCGCCGGCCATATAACGCGCTTCCATTAAAAAGTTTAAACCCTCCCCAAAAACAAAAGAAAAAAAGTTAATTTGAAAAAGAAAAGAAAAAAGGAAGTCAGGAATTCGAGTCGAGTCTATTTTTCCGTTGTAGATAAAAAAAGATGAATCATATCGGGTTTGCCTGGGCTCTCTCTCGTATAACGTGGGAAAGGCGAAAGGAATTGCCGGCCCAATCCCGCCGCGCGCGAATCAAACGTCGTCATCTCAATAATTTTGATGGTTTTCTCCGTTGGTTGGTTGTTGCTGTTCCGTGCTGGCTGGTTGTTGTTGGTTGTTGTTGGCCGGGCCGGGCGCACAGCCGGCGGTCAATAAAACAAGCGGCATGTTTTGGGTTATGACGGGCCGAGACAAGACAGGACACAAACGTCCCTTGTATTTATATGTATATTGATCACAACCATAACAATAATAATAGTAGTAGTGGCAATAATAATAATCATCATCTGACATTCCACGAGCTATACAAGGTGTGCTGGCCCATGTTGTTGGCCTCTCTTTCTCTCTCTCTCTCTCTCGCTCTCTTGTTACGACGTCACTCGACGCATCGCACATCAATCTACATTGGATATACAACGCCTGCCAGCCCGTCCGTACTCGTGGCCAAAAAGAAAAAAATATAATATCTCTAGCGTCTAGCGATATGATGTGGCACATGGCCTGTTATTGTTCGCATGATTCATTCAAACCCATTTCGCAACTACTTTTTTTTCTTCTTCTTCTTCTTTTGCCCAGTCAGATAAAACAAAAAAACAAAAAGAAAAACAGAAGAAAAAAGGTTAGAAATCCGCGACAGGGAAAGAGAGACGGACGGAGCCGGTGACAAACGGGCGGCCGATTTCTCTCTTTGACTGGCGACCGGTTCTCCTTTTTATTTTATAAACACGACGAGAGAGAGAGAGAACGAGAGATAGAAAAGAAAAGAAAAGAAAAAAAAAGACAAGATACAATAGACGAATAATAATCTATCTAACTGAATAATGTACACAGACACATTCTGATTATCTCTATCTATTATTCTCTCTCTCTCTTTCTTATGTACATCCAGCAAGTTGATAAGTTCGCCAGACTCCGTGTCACTTTGGCCCAGCTCGTGCTGGACTGGATCTCATCACACCAGGCCACTTTTTTTTTGTGAGATCATTGTTGAGCGATCCTTAGTTCGAGTTCGATGCTTTCCGTTTGATTACCTGTTTTTTTTTCCAGCTTCGATTTTTCCTTTTTCTATTTTTTTTCTGTCCGTCTATTTCTTAACGATATTAGACGTCTAGCCTATGGGAGGTATAGATGTAAAGTCTCTTTTTGTTAAGGAGGTAACCACCTTAAAGAAAAAAAGAAAAGAACATTTTATACTATGGGGAGAGTGGGGGGGGGATACAACAGCAGCAGCAGCGACTGGCCGGTAAGCGACATTGACAGAGCGATGACATTGGCATTCGGTCCGCAAAGCTCTCTCTCTCTCTCTTTTTTTTTGAAATTTATTTAAAATTTATTTCTGTATGTTGTGGGGGGACGGACGGATGGACGACTGGTATCCCTTAACTCTCTGTGTGTGGGTTGGAGAGCTGCTGGATTTTCAGATTATTTTTTGGTTGTTTTTTTTTTCATTTTCCCCGTTTCATTTGCATATCATTTGATGGACATGAATTGGATGACTAGAGTATATTTATACGTAAGAAGCCCATTATTATTATTTGTTGTAAAAGACGTTGTGTGGTTTCCCCTCCCTGAGAGATCCTGTTTTGTTTTATCTCCCACCAGACCTGCTCCTAAATTTATACTTGATCTATTAATCCTAAATTGCGTCATTACTTTTGGGGGGTTCTGCTGGAGAGGAGAGAGAGAGAGTTTTGTTGGAGTGTAGCTCTCATCATCGTTGATCAAAAGGCCGTCAGAGTTGGCCGTCACTCTGCTTTCGTTTTTCGGTTGTTTGGTTGTTTGGTTTGGGTCGGGAGTGAGTTGGCGGGTGATGGTGGTAATAAGTTACTTGCATTGCACTCCCTCTGGGTCGTGTGATTCATCCGCCATCCATAATGGATGCCTTATCCCTGCGCTGCTGAGGGAATTGAAAAGAAAAAGGCAATCGGCTGGGCTCTACTATAACATGGCGACGTAAATGGACGGGCGGACTAGGCCACCACCACCACCACCACGTCTAGGGCACCGGAGAAAACGACGTCTGATAAAACACCGTAATGAAACGGTCCTCTCTCCTGGACTCTTTGTTGTGTAATGCATCAGCTGGAAAAAAGAGAAAAAGGAAAAGAAGAAGAAGAAACTTGTTACGTATATTCCTACAGAGATTCTCTTTGGGCATTCCGGCCACATCCGGGCCAACAACAACAACCCAAAAACAAAAAGAAGAACCTTTTTTTCTTTTTCTTTTCTTTCTTCCCTTTCTGAACTAAAATGTGTGGCCGGCAAAGGAGGACAAAAGAAGCGAGAGATAAAGAAGAAGAAGAAGAAGAAGAAAGGAAGAGACTGGATGTGAATGCTGATGCGGATTATCGAGACAACGCCAGGGACATTTATCCATCAATAAACAGCTTGCGAGTTTAGAGAGAATCCGTCCGTGCCACATAGGAAAGAAGAAGGAAAAGTTTTTTGTTTCTGTTTTTTTGTGTGTCCGTCCTGTTTCGGCTTCATCAGGTCCAGCCAGATGAATCGATCCGTCAATAGGTTGAGCTGCGCAACTCCGGTCCTCGCCTTTTTTTTTCCATCCGTCGTTTTGGTGTAGATCTGCTGGGAGGAGGAGGAGGACAGAGTCCTTTGGGACTGGGCTTATCATCGGTGGTGGGGGGGAATAAGTAGCAGCTGATGGATCGAGGCCGGCCCAGCCCGGCCCATCCAGACTCTATATAAGAACAGGCCAAAAATCTCTTTTTCAAATAGATACTAGTTCCAGGAATTACAGGTCTATAACTATTCACGTCCTCGGTCATTGTTGGCCATTTCGGGTGGCACAGGCGGATGCGTTGCATAAGCCTGTGCGCTGCTGTGGACCCCGGCCGGGAAAAAAAAAAAATTGCCGGGGCTACCGTTAATGACGCCGATGCTGCAATGCCGTATACAGTCCGCGTAGTAAGAACTAGTAGTTTAGTGGCGATATAGTCCCCCACCAGCAGCAGCTTTCAAATGGAATAAGAATAAAGAAAGGATCACATTTTTCCTTTTGCTCGTCCGCTTTTTTTTTCTTTGATAGATTTAACGACGGAATCGCGAGATTTAGACTGGCCGACGGACTAGCGCAGTCGGGATATTTTTATATTTTTGGGTTATGATAACGGTCGTCGTGATGTCAAAGATGGAAACGGACTTTTGTGTAGGACAAAGTTTTTTATTTTCATCTGCGCTTTCGGCCTTTTGCGACGTTTTGGTCGACTAATACATACATAATAATAATCATCATCATAATAATAATAACGCTGCTACTACTAATGCGAAGAAGTATATAGTGAGCTGCTGCTGGCTGGACGAACTTGATGTGCTGGCCCCGGCTGTCTGGGAGGTCGTTTTCAACTGGTTTAATCCTGACTGGAGACATTAACCGGGTCTCAAATCAAAATTTTCAACAGGAAAGAAGCAGAAAAAAAAAAGAAGAAACAGGTAGTACCGTGAAAAAAATAGAATAAAAATTCAAATGAAATAATCAAAAAGATTTCGGTAGGGACAAAAAATAAACGCGAAAGTTGTTCCTTTCGGGATTTGTCGCTGTTGGACGACGACCAAGATACGACTAATTCGTCGTTAATGGAGTTAAAAGCCGCCCGGAATGTCTCCTCCTCCTCCTGCTGCTCGTCTTTTTTTTCACGTTTTAAATTTTATTTCTTCTTCTCCCTTTTTGGTGTGTATAATTTGATCATCATTTTTGCGTCGACGGATTGCGAAATATCGGTCCGATTGAACGAGAAAAAAAACCCGTCGCATATTCTCTCTCTCTCACCGTTTGTTCTTGTCTTCTTTGAACGAATTGCGCAAATGCAAAGCAGCTGAAGATGGACGTTGGCCAACGCGGCCCACCGTCTTTTGTTGTGTGAGTGAGTGAGACGAGCCGATTGTGTTTGTTTAGACACACGCGCGCTAAGTAGTGGAGGGAATTGAACGCACGAACACAATTCGGTTCCAGTCTTCCTGTTTGATCGCCTAGAAGAAAAGAAAAAAAGAAACGATCATTTTTTTCTTTTCTTTTCCGACTTGTCATTCTCCTCACGCAGGTGACGCGCCGGGTCCTTGGTGGCCCATGTGGACACACACACACACATACAAAAATCCCGCCCGTGCAGAAAGTGCATTCCAATGTCTCGGTGGGCCCCGGCGAATCTTAACACCCTTTTAAATTCTATTGACGTTCGGCGCTTGTTTTCCGATCGTCTCTCCGCTCATTTTCGCTCACTTTGAGAATTTCCATGTTTTTTTCTACCGAAATTTTTCGTTTTCGTTTTATTTCGCTTGCTCATTTTGATTGGACACCCAACATGGCATTGCATTTTCCATCCTCGTAAAAAAAACCATGAACAAAAAAAAAACGTTGAAATTTTTCTTCCAGTCGCCCCAAAGTGATATTGCGACCGGTTATCTCTTTTTACCCAAATCGCTATCAAATCTTCCATCCTTTTCCGATCACATGATTTTTGACCAATCGGTCTGATGGTTGTGACTTGTATTTCTACGCCATACCGGTTGGCATTGTTTTTTATTTGATTCGTTTGGGGTTTTCCCATTAACATTCTTGTCCGTTTGTGTTTTATTTCCAAGCGCCGATGATTTGGCGCCAAGCGAAAAAAGAATAATGACCCAAGTTTCCATTTTGATTCGCCCGCGTCTTGTTGCTCTTGTGTTGGTGTTACCGTTCCATCAACAAGGGATAGAGGGGGGGGGGTTGATTCTCTCTCCTTGTCGTTGGCGTGCGTCCGTCTCTGCCCATCGAGTCGATAAATATCCGGCGGCGGCCAGCGGCCGGCCCGATGAATGGGATGGTGATTGAAACAGACGTTGACGATTCTCCTATAAATTACCCGGCACAGATTAGACGCTGGCACAAATCTCGTTGGCATTTTATTTATCTCTTCTTCCTTTTCACCTTTTTCGCCTTTTTTTTTTTACCAAGGAGGAAAAAAATAGGAAAAAAAATAAAGAGACGAGGGATTGAAAGAGGCGCCGACACTGGAGCTTTATTTTTATCGCCACGGCCGTAAAAAAAGAAAAAAAAAAGGAAAAGAAAAATATATATATATCTTGTGCATCCTTGCATGTTTATGATATCAACAACATGACGAAAAAAAAGAAAAAAAAACTTGGAAGAAGAAAGCTTTTCGATATCTAATCTGCCCAGGCTCTTATAAAAAAATATATATCCACCCACCGCCACCACCCTCTCTCTCTCTTTCCACGCGGTCATTATATTTTTTAGCCGCAGGATTTTTATTTTTTCGGGACAGAATGTGTACAACCGACGCAATAACCGTCGTAGTTGAGCTGACCCATCACATTGCGAGCGAATTGGATTTAAAAGAATTAAACGAATAATTTTGTTTGATTAAATTCATTCTTTAATTCTTTATTCTTTCGATCGAGTTGTTTAATGACGCGATCACATCTCTTTTGCCACCACACACAGTTGTGTGTCTTAACAATCTGGCGACTCGATCAAAAGACACAAGTGGGCGCCGCTGGGAAATTACAAGGACATGTGTGTGTACCGTGTTGTGTCATAATCGTCGCGTTCGGGATCGATCGGGGGGGGGGGAAGAAAAAAAAGGCCACGCCCCTCTTGATTGTTCGCCTGTAGCCAAGTGTCGCCAACAGGTGACAGACACTCGACTAGTTTCTTTTTTTGATATTGGGTTGTGCAATAATTAGCATATGCTTCTGCGCAATAAAGAATAAAAGGTGCCGCATAGACAACAACTGTCTGGCGACGGGACTCTTATTTTTTTATTATTTCGCCAAAAAATGTTTTGAAAAGAGAAGCCAGTGAACGCCATCTAGTTCTCTCTGTCCAGATCCTCTCGTGTGTTTTGTATTTGCTAGTCGTTTCTTGGCATGAGTTTTCGAATGAAATTTGAATCTCAATTTTTGTAGAGTCTAAAGTCGACTCGTTTTGGTTCAACGCTAAACGGACATGGTGGAAGACCCCATCTCTCTCTTTCTTTTTCACTAATGTATTATGTTGATGATGTGATGACCTGCTGGCGTCATGTGCCATCAACCGGCGCACGTGCGCAGCTCTATGCTAAATCACAACGACTCCTCAACATATTTTTTCTTCTACTTCTTCTTCTTCTTTTCTTCTCTTGCCGGCCACCCCGTCTAATCTCTCTTCTTGTCCCGTCCGCGGACTCCCGCTGGCCGCCGGGCCGATCCATCAGAAAGAAGAACAAGAAAACAAACCCCCCCAAAAAAAACATATGGAAAGAAAAGAAAAACCGGCAGACGCTCAGACGCGCCGTCACCGGAGAGCGTCACATCATCATCGTCCCGAAAGGACGGGCGCGTGCCCTTAGTGTATATCCCAGTTGTGAGACAAGATGGACCGTCGTCCTCTATGTCTAGTCTCTTGAGAAGAAGTTTGCTTGTGTCGGATCTCATTAGTCGTTTATTTATAGAAACCCACCGCCCACCAAAAATAGCGATCAAGACTCAGAAAATATCACGAGGATGAAACGCGCGGGCCTCCTGGCAATAAATCACGTCCTACCACCATCAACCGCACATCGTCATCATCCATTCCACGACATTTATTCTTCCAAGGCCACTTTTCTCTCTCTCTCTCTCTGTGTCTGCATGTCGCCCACTTTTTTCTTCTTCTTCTTTTTCTGCCCGGCGACTAGATGATCATCCATCTGCGCTTATTACGCAGTTTGCTGCTGCTGCTGCTCTCAGGCCGTGTGTGCGTGTGTCACAGTGTGTCCCTCATCCATCTGTGCCAGTTGTTCAGAAGTGACCCCGGGTCCTGCATTCCACGTAATGGCTCTGCCGTCAAGAAATGCGCTGGAAAGAAAAGATATCCATCTGCCCGGCTAGAGCTACACAGTAGAGAGACTTGACTCTGGCTGGCGGTCGGGCCCCTCGACGTTCGACAGGGCGCGTCACATTACCAGACGCGCGCGTTACAGTAAACAAGGACACAAAAGCCGCGGGTATTTTTTTTCTAGTCGGCCGTAGGTTATTCGAATCCATCACTTTTTTTCTGATGTTTCTTTTCACCTCCGTCCTGCGGACCATCGAACTCTCAACTTTGTTGTGGTTGGATGAATCATCGGAAAGATTCCGGGCCGGCCCATTGCCACCAGCAGGAAGATATCGCGGAGAAAATGTTCGAGAGAGAGAGCGTCGATTTGTATCTATTGAATTCCATGTAGGGGATCCAGCGCGCAAGTTCCATTTCTCGCCGGATGATGAAGAATGGCGGCATTGGTGGTGCTGGTGCTGGTGGTTCGTGGAATTTCCTAATCGTTCCATTCCATCGTGATCGGTCAATTACTTTATCGGCCGATGGTTGGGGTGCCGAGAAATATCCCATCGTGAGCTCGCGTCGTTTCTACTTGAATTTTTCTTTTTCTCTTTTGGTATTACTAGCAACTGATGCAAAAGTTATTATTCATCTGGTTGTGTTTTGCTTTGGTTTGATTCAGCCTTTTTGGCTGCCGTGATCTATGGGCACCGCCGCCGCCGCAGCTGCCCGGGTGGTTCTCTCGTTTCACTTTCTCTCTTCTACCTGGGCTCTCTTTTACCTGCATTACACAATAAGGACATCACAAACACAATCGGCAACTGATAAGCCATCGATGATGACCTCCCAAGCAGCAAACAACATCAACAACAAACCTCCTCCCAAAATGAAAGAGAAAGAGAGAGAGTCTGACTGTTGTTGTTGTTGTTTCTCTTTTTTGAGTTTTGCATAAAATTCGTTGCGCACAACAATTCGATTATTCCGATTGTGTTTTATTATAAATCGCCCCCTTTTTTGTTATCTCATTGCCTTTGAGCCTGTGTGATGGTGTGTGTGTGTGGTCTATTGTTATTGGGACGCCACCAAACAACAAATCCATTCCGATTTACATCTGAATCTGATTTTGATTTGTCCTTTCATAAACAATAACTGAGGCTCTCCAAAGTCCATCACCTGGTTCTAATCATAATATTTCGGGCGATTCATCGTTATGTGCTTCGTCATTTGGAATTGAGCCGAGGTTGGACGACACAAGGGCGCAAACGAGGTTGTACTGTTGTCTTGTGGGTCTCCGACGTGATATCGAATGCGAACGAGGTACGAGCAAGAGCAACCTCCTCCCCTTTCTCATTATGGGGCTGATTAGTATTGTAAATTTATGGTGATGATCTCTCGGCCCCGTGAGTTTTTTTCTCTCTCTCTGGCCAATTGCTGTTGGATTATGATTTGTATATACAAGCCCATTATTATATCGTTAAATTATCATTCCGACTCTCAGCGTGATGGAAAACATTTTCTCCCGACACTATTTTTTTGCGCTACGGCGTGTTTCCTTTTTATATATGCGCACAATATTATGCCAACAGAGTTGGGTTGTTTTTTTGTTGTTATCTGAATATTATATTATTGTAATATCAACTCGTCTAGTCTTTTCGAGCTGTCGTTATTGTTGTTTGCTGGTCAAAGTACGGAATACTTTTGATTTTTGAATAAGTCATTGTGCAGAAAAAAGCGGAGAGCTAGACACCATTGTGTTTGTGTGTATAAATACGTATATATAACTATATAAGAGCGGTAGTAAATCACACGAGCTTCTTTTTATAGTCTTCCTTTAAAAGACTTTTTTTTTTCGGTTGGGCCCCCCCCCCTCTAGATTTCCCAGGTTATACTGCACGTCTCTCTTGCCCTTCATTTTTTTGAAGTTTTCCAAAGTATCGGAGGAGGAACGTGAGGAATCCCGACAGAACCGTGGGGGGAGAGAAAAAATGTGTCGCCATACTGTACGAAAAAACAAAAATTCAGACGAGGGTTAAATAATAAAAAAGTGAGAGAAGACACAAGCAGATAGTCATCATCATCTTCTTCTTTCTGCTTTCTTGTCTCTTCTTCTTTGGTTCGGCTCCTCTAATAGCTTGTAATAAATGTCTGAAATAAAGGTGGAAATTTACAAGGTTTGCCGATCATCCCGTCCGACCGACCGACCTGGAGCACAGCCATCAGCCTCCCATTACGGTGATTTATGCCCTAGCTCTGGTGATGGCACACAGAGAGAGAGAGAGAGCAGAATCTCACAGGCCTTATTTTCCCCCTTTTGAGATGACGAGGGAAGAAAAAAATACTTCCCCCAGTAACAACAAAAAAACGAGTTTTTGACGAGACTTTTTTTTTGTTTGTATTCCATCCAGTGGTGTACGGTTTTTTTCCGTCGACTTGTGGCACTGGGGTTGCCCGGCTAATAATCAGAGAGACGGACGGGGAGAGTTGTGGCGATTGACGGTATAGATAGACGAGTTAACCGTCTAAACTATTCGAGGGGCGACTGCACGCGGAGAAAAGAGACCACCGAGAGAGTTTGGGCGTCATCCATCACGGTCTACTTTTTTTCTTTCGAGGTCCCGTATCCGATGGCCCCCTAATGTATTCCGACAGACGTCACAATTCGAGGAAGAAGAAAAAAAAAAATGTTACGAGAGATTTTTTTTTTTCGTCTGTACTACTATTTGTGTGATTAGTATATTAAAACATTATCATTATTTTGCCCAGCCAGTCGAACGGATGAGATCCATCCGTCATGAAACACGGGAAAAAAAAGAAACGGTCCGTTTGGATTTTTAACGTCCGTCGCGCCTGAGCTATTCATATTGTTGTTGTTGTTGTTGTTGGGAATTATCACTTCATCACGATAGTGAATTGTGTCGTTTGTTTGACGGCTGTAGAACAGCTCTCTCTCCTCTCTCCAGGTCTTTTTATTTTTATCCGTCAGTTTTCCAGCTGCTGCCTTGCTGGCCCGTCCCGATAGAGAATCTTTTTTTTCCTTTTCGGTTCTCTCCGACCGCCGCCGCCGCCGTCTCTTGGCCCGTCAGTCGGATCCGATATGCCGATAATGCCGATACGCCTCGTCGCCATCGTTCACACATTGAGGAAAATTCACGCGTGAATCGTTATCAGATTCCGATGGAGTCATCATCTATTCACTTCGCCCTTTTTTCTCTTTCGACGAAATACGAATGCTGAGCAGTCAATGGACATGCGACACCTCTCAACTCTCCAAAGAATATTTCCCGTCCTTTTTTTCCCTTCCTTCAACTGCACACAAAAGAAAGGGGGAAAGAGGAGAGAAGGCTAATAATCAGTGACGGTCACGCTCCCGCCAATGGTGGCGGGATGGAAATTCTCTCTCTCTCATCATTTTCTGGGCTTATTTGGATGGGGGATATAGCGGGAGTGTATAGCATTTCGGTCCGGCCGGATGACCGTAGCTAATGAGACGTCATGAATAATACCTACAGGTATACATCTTATTAGACTAGCGAGGTCGGTTGCGATTCGATTCTTGGCCGCTTTATCCGCTCGATTCGGCTGCTGGCAGGTCTTGCTGGTCTGGTCTGGTGAATGAAAACGTTGTTGCGGATGGCGCGTCGACAGCTGGGCAATCACGTTTCGCAGAATGCCACCACGCCGGATGAAAAAAAATAACCAAGGATGGAAAATTCGTACCGTTGACAACGGGTCGGCCGCTGCGTGACTAAATCTCTGCGTGAACCCCGTGACCGAGGAGCCACTTTAATATGTTTTGTTGTTCAACAGCATCGGAGAGGACCCAAAGTCTCAAATACCGTACACACGAAGAAGTTTATTTACAAGGGGAAAGAAAAACGGTTCAACTTTGATGGGATTAATCAAAGATGAGGATTTTTTTTCCCGTTGGGCCGGGAATGCGGGATATAACCTTGCACGTTCGCCAGGGGGTTGTATGAGATGCCCGGGACATTCCACAGGAATGTCGATGAATGGAATGGGGGATGAAACCACATCCTGGTTTTATGAATCTCATTCGAGAAATCAGAGGGAGCAGATCATCATCAGACGGACACGTTGGTTGTTGCTGCTGCTGTTGCTGCTGTTGTTGTTGTTGTGTGTGGCGGATGGCCATCCATCATCCGCCCGCTGCTCCTTGTCACATCAGCGGAGCCTTTTTTGTTTTTTGTTTCTCCCCCCGTCGGACGCGAGATTGATTCCCTTTTTCTTTTGTTTACTTTTGAACGTCTCCAATCTCCTTTTTTGTTGGGGGGGATGATGATGACGACGCCGACTGTCGTACCTCTTTATAAGGTCAAAAATGCCCATTGTGGTAGGTCTAATATTCGGTTTAATATTCGTCTGCTCTAGGACACCATTCAGATTTCTCGAGTTTATTTAACGGGCCGGCCAGATTTTTCCTCGGGAGATGTATCGCTGGGCCGGAAATGTTTAAGGCCTCATATATAGGCAAAATAGACGGACGGCCGAGTCACTCCTTTCTCTCTGCGTACACGTTGGTATTTTGAATTGCTAATGAATCAAAAGACGGACGGACGGACACGGCACGTGCCGATGTTGGGTCAATACTAAATAATAATAAGGGAGGAGAAAGGGGGGGGGGTGAGGATGAGGAAGATGGAGGCAAATGAAGTCGGACGGAATAGAATTACCTTGAATCTACACACACACACGAAGCGTATCTGGGATTGTTGTTGTTGTTTCCATTACACATTCTAGGCAGAGACTCTCTGCTACACGTGAAACAACATCAGTGTACTAGTGCCGGCCTTTATTTTGTTTTTTCACGTAAGAAGATGCGACGCGTGAACGCACTGCCAAATGATTCCCGCTCTTTTATTTTTCCCCGACGATAATAAAACATTTTGGGACTTTTTTTCTTTTTTTTTTTTCGTTTGGCCCATTCAAGAAAACGACATTGTCTGTCGATTGACGATGCGTCCCCGCACTCTGTGAGATAAGACGCGGGTTGTTTGAATTTCCCTCCAGACTCTTTTGGGTTAGGCGATTGCGGCGCTGCTGGTCTCAGAGAAAAATTTTTCTTTTTTAAAAAAGAAGAAAATACGAGAAAATAAAATCAAGGGGAAGGAACTTTGTCCTCTCGGCGCCGACGAAAGAGAACTTATTTTTTTTCTTTTTCTTCTTTTCTGTTTGTTATCTTGAATCTTGTATTATTATATTGCTGCTAGGGGTTTTATGGAGCTGTGGGCCAAGACCCATAGCACCACGCCCCATTGTTGTGACCCCCCCAAGCCCCGAAAAAGAGCTCGAAAGAAAAATAGAGAATCTTCAACATTTGTGTTGGAGGTGAACTTTCACCATCATCATCCCACCTATCGATATTTTATTGATTTATTCGTTATTTCATCGTGGCGGCGCGTCAAATATTGCCCCGAGTCATTCTGGGCCGGGGCAGACGAACTGGACCTGGGCCAAGGCAGAGAGAAACTCTCACTGCTCACAATCTCTCATCAACCGGCGCCGTTCGCCATGAATGCGAAATGCCAAGGAGCACGACCTCCTCCAGTACTCCTCCTCCTATCTCTGTCTACCCCAAAAGTAATTGCCGGACTTGGCCAGGCAACTGACTCAAAGTGTTGGACCCTTTTGTGATTATTGAAATGATTTCAAATTCATAAATCACCGATGGTAAATCACCGGCCCTGGCAGCAACAGCCGGCAGCCCCCCTAGACATGCCCCATTCATCAATAATTCAATTACACTGACTGACTGACTAACACACACACACACACTTGCGTCATCACGAATCAAGAAAAATTCGTGAAGGTTATTTATTTTTTTATTCACGGGCTCGCCCTTGTTACTCGTCTAATATTTGCGTCAAACCCAAAAATAGATTCGTAGACGTATTGACTTTTGATATTAGCCCTGTCCATGTTGTTGTTGTTGTTGGTGTTGTTGTTGTAGCCAGAAGAATGGAGCCAACCTTTGTTTGTGCGTCTGTCTCGTCTGTGCCTCGTAAATAACAAGAGTGCTATTGTTGATAATGGTCCTTGTATGCCGGCGGCCAGCGGCTGGTGGTGGTGGGAAAAAAATATGCAAGATCGGTCACGATTCATTGGCGATTCAGACGAGCTGTTCAATAGAATTACATTATGTACCGAGTGTTACTTTTTGGGCTTGGGCAGACTTTAATATTTCTTTTGGGGTTTGGGTCCCGGTGTTATTTTGTGGACTCGATGAACTCGACAGACGTATAAAAAAGGAGGCGGATGGACTTTTCTACGTTCTTATAAGATTTCCCCTAGCCATTTTGATCGGAATCTCTGGCCGTTCTGCGTCATCGGTGAAATTTAGACGCAATAGTTTTTAATTCTTTTCTTTTTTAAATGTCTGGGAATGATGTCATCGGGAAGCGTGTGGCGTTGTTTATGATGGAACACGACGGCCGACCGCAATTGTGGGCGCGAAATAATCGTCCCGCAAAAGTCGAATTTGATACCCGATGCCCTTTTAATTCCTTCGTCCTTTATCACGTCAACGTCGCTGCTTAGATGGCGGTATTAAGAGAGAGAGAAACCTTCTTCTCCTCTTAGTCTCAAATATTATAAGCAGCTGCCGTTTTATTACAGGGGGTATCTCTCCGGCGTGTCATTTCGTTTCGGTGGCCCCCCCCCCCCCATCCAATTATATATATACGTATATACAATTTGAATAGGAAAAGAAATGAAATGTCTTATCTATCGGGAAACTTGTCAAGATAGGACCAAGTCATCACACGGCCCCTTTTCCTCTCAGCTGAGACTCTCTCTCTCTCTTGAAAATGATTGTCTTTGATAAGCGGTTGAAGCGATTGCCAGTCAGAGAGTTTCTTTATATTCGACTTCTACCGGTTTGAAATAAAGGACGATGGAACAAGTTTTTTGTTTTGTTTTTGGTTTTTGTTTTCAAATTGATCCGAGAGAGACTCTCTCTATTATATTTCGTGGCTTATATTATGTTCCGCAGTATTATATATAGAAGCTTGATAAGATTGCGTTGGCTGCTGGCTTCAAATATATTTAGCAACACCCGATGTTATAAAAATACTAAAAATACCAAAGATAAGCCTTTAAGGTAAAAAAGAAAAATAACAATTCCACATACCAGCGAGCAACTTGGATCGAACCCTGACGTCCAGTGTTAATCTGGAAATTGAATGATTCTCCCCATCGCTGGCCGGGACCGGGAATTATAATTCCATCAGCACTAAATTGCGTTAATGTCACTGGAATTTCGTATAAATAGACAAGTGGTCATTTGATTTCTTTTCGGCTCGGACTGAAACGAAAACGAGGAAAGAGAATCATCTGACTGGATATGGAAATGATCGCCCGTCTATAAATAAAAGCACACCGCATCCTCCTAGTCTGTAGTGCATGACTATAGGCGGTGGATTATATTAAGTTTCCTCTTCCTTTTCGTTGTGTGTGTGTGTGTGTGGGGGGGGGGGGGGATTTATGGGAAGATATGCAACAGGGTGCTTAGTTCATGTTGGGGCGGTGGGTGTTGAGTCTGACCGCTCTCGCTCGTGCGTCCGGATGGCTGAAAAATATTCCGGAATATTTTTTTTTTCTTTTTTTCCTGCTGGATCGTAAATTAACCGGCAAGTCGGTGCTGATTATGTTCCGCGAGCGTTGGAATGTAATCAAGTATTAAACGATCACGAGCCGGACGCCATCAAGTCACATTTCTTCTTTGTTTTTATTTTATTTATTTATTTATATTTATTTATATTTTCTTTTTCTTCTTCTTCCTTCGTATTTCTATATCCCCCATCGAAAAAAAGAAAAAGAAAAAGAAAAATATTAATAGTGTATAGAGATGAAGAGTTTTGATTGGAATCTCCCTCCTTTTTTTCGGGCCCCGGCTATCTTGATTAGACATCATCCAGCGCGCGGTCCGTCCTTTTTTTTCCCCCATAGCTCTGCTGGACGGATTTGCATAACGGCCTGGCGCGCGCACTATCGGCCGATACTTATCACCTTGTGGGCTTTGCCTATCATCATATATATAAATGAACATGAGGCCCGTGCGTTTATAGTATTAAGTTTTACATACAGAGTCTCTTCTTTTTCTTTTTTCTTATATTCAACAGATCGAAATGCTCATTGAATCAAGTCTCTCCCCCCCCCCCAAACATCACGAAAAGTTTTGATGAACATCAAGTCGAACTAAACACAACAACGCATTCTTGGATTGTTATTCACCTTTAATTATTTAAATGCGTTTTTCTATTTTCTCAGAGTGAAAAACGTCCATGTGTGTGTGAATTTAAGAGTGTAAAAAACTTCTAGATGCATGTGTGTATATATACACACGTTTGAAGAAGATTTACGACTCGCCAGTGTTGGCGTCCGCGTTATAGCGGCCGGTAATTTGAAACTTTACAGCGGCTCCGTTCAAATTCTTTTCCCCACATTTTTTTTTTTCGTGAAAATTTTTCTATACTGGGATTAATGTGGGTCATATCATCTCGGTTTTTTTTTTCGGTTGGAAAAAAAAAAACTGGACGGCGGCGCTGTATATAGAGAATCCGTACGTGTAGATGATGAACGACCGAAGCGGTGGCGGGAATAACCCGTGACCAGTCATCAGCAGCTTGAAGAAGAAGAAAAAAAAGGCCGTTAAAAGTGAGTTGAAGGGGGGGGGGGGGGAAGGCCTATATTGTTGTTGTTGTTGTTCCCACACTATATCGTCACGCAGGCCAAAAAAAAGAAAAAAAGGAGAAAAAGATGAGGTGTTGCACACACACACACACGGCAACCTCCCACCGATTCCTTTTAACGACTACCAACAAATCACCATCAGACGAGAGTGTGTGATTCCCTGGGATCTTCCTTATTTCCCTGGACAGAAGAAGAAGAAAAAATGTCGGGAGAGAGAGAGAGAGAGTCTAACGAATTTTTGTGGTTTACTAGGGAAAACTGAAAAAAATTCACGCTGTTTTGCCTGTCGGTCCGTCCGTAGAATGGGCAGTTAAATGTCGGACCCAACATCTCCCATCGCCATTGGATGTAATCGCGAACTTGTTTTGTCTTTGAATTTCTTCTCTCTTTTTCTCTTTTTTAAAAGGACGTGAATATAAACGGGTCGAGATTCATTTGCCAACTCAAAGATTTGTAGACGCCGGGACAAATTGACTTGGTGTGTGTTAGTAGGTACTGTTGTAGAACTGTTTGTTTCCTTTGCCTCTGCTGCTGGTGATTAGTTGTACGCCGGGCCATTCGTCAGCCGAGTTGTTGTGTTTCACTTCATCAATTGAGTTGGCGTGAAATGTGTTGCGACGATGGGCTTGTAACGAGGCTTGTACAAGACCAAGACTCTTTCGTACGCTAAACTCTTTCTCTTAACGGGAGAAGAACTCTTGCCAGTCGTGATCTACGACCGGCGGCGACTGTCCGTGACCAGCCATCAACCAGCCAGTCGTTAAAGAACAAAAGCCCCAAAAAAGAAAAAAGATTAAAAGGTTAAAAGAAAAAAACAACAACAACCAGAAAAATTCTCCCAGCTTGCATGCCACACACAGCAGCAGCTGTCTAGCAACAACTATCATAGTTAAACGTGTGTTATTATATTCTTTCTTTTGTGTGTGTGTCGAGTGTGTGTGTGTGTGTCTAACAAGAGCCACCCTGGTGCGGTTTCGTTTAAATGACTACCGACAAATCATCTGTGGTGGCTGATGCACGGAGATGATGATGACAAAAGAGCCTTCAAATCTCCCGGGCTCTCCAGAGTTGTTGTTGTTGCTGTTCCTGTTGTTGTTGTTGGTGGTGGTGGCTACTGCTTTATAAGGGATGAAATGAAGCATAGTGTTCACATGTACTATACACACCTCTAGCGTACAGTGCACAGTGTGTACATAACAAGACCACCGACGGGATGAATTTCACGCTCCTTGATCATCATCATCGCTGCTGCTGCGGAGTGATGGATGACCTGGAGGAGGTGTGTCAATCAACGAGCTGCCGTGTTGTTTTTTCCAGCTTCTTCTTCTTCTTCTTCTTCCTTCCTGTACGTCGTACACTGTGCACTGGGACGGAGCATTTCAACTGGCAGTCGGGGGGTATGGGGATATGTATTTAGTGAGCTTCTCTCGTCATCCATCCATCCATCCTTGCAGCAGCTCCAACAGACCGTGAAATATTGTTATTTGCATCTCACACAATCAGCAGTTGGATAGAGTCCGTGTAACTGACTAGCTCTCTCCGTGACAAGAGCAGCAATCCATTCATTCCCTTGTTTCCTTTTCTATTCCAAAGAGAAAAAGAAGATAAAGAAGAAGAAGAAGATTATTTTGATGATGATGATGAAGCAGCCTGCGAGTTCTCCGGTTCCACCTTTCCACCACACCGGTGGGATATGGAATGATACGCTCCATGGCAATTACATATGCAAAAATGGCTTAGCACCAACAGCACCTCCCGGAGGCCACCTCTTTTTCTTTCCTTTTTCTTTCCTTTTTAATGCGTATACTTTGATGATACTGCCGAGATATATATATATCCACCCGACTATTTAGCATTTATGGCGCCGGTATATATGGTTTGGCGTCGCGTTATAAGGTGCGGTAACTTTCGGTCGTGTTGCGTCATTTGGTCGGAGCGTGACTTATATCGGCGTGATGGGGTCTACACATCTGACCCAATGCTCCGAGAAGTTTGTGTGTCGCATTAAACAAAAGAGGCTTCCAGTTATTCCGCCCTGCCAACTTGTTATCTTTTGAGTCGAACAAAACGAAAAGGGGGGGGGGGGAATGTTTCAACTCGGATGGGAGGACAAGATTGTTTGGAACTGGAGCAACGGGTAGAGATTTATATATTTCCCGACAAACTTGGTGGGTATGTGTAATAAGACGGATGGTTGAGCTCGGCTTTTTATGGGGTCTCCACTTATATGAGTCATCGTTTATTCCTTAACAGGACTAATCGCCTTCATGAGCCTCTTTGGGCAAACTGGAACGCTCATTATCAATTATATTAAATTGTCCATTATGTATGCATAGAATCTGTATAGCCAACGTTCTTTTTTTTTTTTGGTTTGGTTTTTTCCTTCCAATTCCTCTGCTCCACGATGGCGCCTCTATAAATTATTTGGTCGTAATCGACCAAACACATCAATCGACGACCGTATTCGTATCTGGAACTATATATAGTCACCGTATCAGATGGATTTTTAGGTTTTGGTTATAATAGATGAAACGGGGTTTTATCGCCATCGCTGCATCAGAATGCATATCAGTTATCGATGCAGCAATCAGTTTTTGTTTTCTCTCTCTCTTTCTTGTTTAATGCAAATGACGCTTTTGATCTAAGTATAAGTTATGAAACGGGTTTTTAATGAGAGAGTTCTTTCATCCCATCATTAACGTATTTTTTTCTTTGAGGCTAAAAGCATGACCCAATAAAGAATAACTCATTTGAAATGATGCAATTAATTCTTATTTTCGCTTAAGGACAATTACTATGACAGTTGAAATATATTTTTTAATCTTCGTATTTGTCTCGAAATTTTTGCCAAATTAAATTTGCCGTCTGTATTGTATGATTTGTATCGGTGCGTGAAGTGGTATTTCAATTATTTCTTTTCCTCGAAAACTTATTTTTCATTATCAAATAAGAAATAGTTTTCGTTTTATGTCGTGATAACTGTGATATTCACATCGTTCAAGTTTTAATTCATTTTGATTTCCATTCAAATAGTGCGCCAGTGTGTTGACGGTAAATACCGACCTCTAGCAGCAAAATTTTGAACTATCTTCTCATTGGTCTCCCTTCCCCCAAAACGTGGCTACTGCCATTTCTCACAATGTCTACCGCCATCTTTTCTTGTTGTGGTCTGACGAGTGGGGACTGAGCAAATTACACACAGTCTTTTGTTTATTTTCAATTTAAATTGAATGCAGCTGCAAAACAGGCAGGGCCCAAACACCAGTATTAAATTTGGTCAAAATTGTGAATCTTACATTATTATATCCAGCATTAATGGTTTTCGTGATTCGATGTAGAGATTGGAAATGGCCAAGTTTATTTCACCTTCCAGAAGGCGTTCGATAGAGAATGCTCCAGTTTATTTCCCGATTGGTTCTGCTAAGTCGAGAAATGTTTTAAAAGACTACATAGGCTCTCAGAGTGAAGAAGTCAAGGTAAATCTGTTTTTGGAGGAAGCTTCTCAACTATTAGTGGTAATGTTATTCTTAAAATAGGTTCTTTTTCTTGGTTGTCAAGATTTGATGAATGTGTTGACCACAATCGCTTCAAAGACCAATTGCGATGGATACCTGACTATCCATTTAAATCATTCTTGTCCACTCACTTTTGCTCGCAATGTGCTTATTGTGAAAGTGATTTCTTCCAAAGATTTCAATGTCAATGAAGATAAAGACATGAGTTATTTGTGGGATTTATGGTATAATGCTGTGTGGCCAAAGTCAACCGTTGATAGATTTGTAGCAGATGTTAAAGAACTTGTTGAGAGAGGACTTCCTGATCTTGGTTTTGCAATTGAAACCAAACAATTTGATGAATTGAAAAATGTGTGGAAGGGTTGGCTGGTATTTTTGGATAGAAGCTTGATTCATTCATCTCAAACAGAAAAGATTCTGAAGGAGAGGTAATTGCCCTTTATGAAATTAATAACATTGATTCATTAAATTTTTAACAATTACAATTCCCCCAGATCAGAGTTCATTGCTAACGGCGGTAGGTTTGGAAAGCAACTTCTAGACAGCCTCATTTCTGCACAGCATATTTCGTCGACTCCCTACCTGACAAAGCTATCATTGCTGATTGTATCTAAAATGGAAATCGAAGATTTTACCGATTTATTGAAGCAAAAGTTAAAGCAGGAAGTTGACAATTACATTGAAACTGGAAATTGCCGCTCATCAGATCAGCTTTCATCAACAGCAGCGATTAATCCTACCTTTCTCGAGCCAAAAACCTTTCGTTGGCGTGTCAATATCTATTCGTGCCCGTTTGAAGCGTACCTACCGCTGCCTTACTCTGAACTTGAAATGGCCACCGAGGATTTTGTTACTACGCCCTATTGCCAGAAGATACTGAAGAATCTTGTTTCATCCTACAGGACGGTGGCAGAGTTCATTAACTTTCGTTTCTCTTTGAACGACGATTTGCAATTTTGTCACACAGAAGCGACCGAAAAGTTCCATGTGATCGATTGCTCCACTAATGCGGAGGACTTGGGATTGCCCAATATACTGTTATCGTGTAGTCGAAGACTTACTTCACCAGATGCCTTGTTGATCACAGGAAGTAAATCCTGTAGCAGGCTGGCTTCTACTACTGCACAATACGTTGAAGAAGCGCTTTGTGCTCCCATGAGCATGATTCCAACACTTTATGGCTTTCGATTAACAAACTCTGTAGATTTGGGTTGTGCGACTTACTCAAGAAATGGAAATTTTGGCGGATTTACACCCATCACGTTAACGTGGTCTCCAGCCCCTCAATTTAGGAATGTGCCATTCTGCCTTTCTCCTGCAATCGACGATTTTCTGAAGAAACTTCATAAGAAATGTTATTTCCTGGAAGATTTTGATCGTGAACGATTCAAGAAGAACTTGTGCTTCAAAGCTTACACACCCCTGACATATTCTTATGTAGTTGCTCGACTTACTCAACATGATCAGCAAGGATATCGCCTTCAGTTTGTGAAAGTTGCTCCTCAATTTAAACTTGCCCAAAAGTCCGTAAGTGATTGGGTTAATAATTTTCCAGTCATTTTGGTGACAACAATTCAACCCTTCACGCCTGAATTGAAAACTTTATTCAACAAAACAAAAATCCTGTTTCGAGCCCCAAATCTCCGTCTGATTTTGATACCGAGTAACCATTTGTTAAAGGTTAGCTTGAAGCTTTTTGCAATGAAAGAATCAGAAAAAAATTACCCGATTGATTGGGCGGCCGAGAATCCTGACGTCCACTACATTGACAATTTTGAACTGCTTTATCACAAGAATGATGCTGGTCGCTTACGTTCTATGCAACTTTCATTTATCCAGCCATTAACGTATGATTTGTCACTGGATCATTGTGCAGTGCTCGTCGAAGTTTTTACTGGCTCGGTGATGATGAACATGGGTGCGGTTGCAGATATGGAGCGGCAAGGAATCAAGAACTGGGTGATAGACAGCAGTCCTTTTCTGTCTTTCTCATCATCGATATCACAAGAAGTTCTCATGAAAGCTGTCAGCTGTCAAGAATCAGCACACGATTTTGTCGTCGAAATCAGCGTTCACTCCAAGGATGTTCTAAAAAGTAATTATAGCCATTTGGAAGTTCGCATTTCATTTCATCTCAACAATAAAATTGTTTCTAATTCTGATAGGATTAAAAATTGCAACTGACCACGAACCTCCATGCGAGGCGACACACGAGATTACCTTCTTATTTTCCGAGCCGGAAGAGATTAGTCCCCTGACGTTGTGTTTTCCTCATCCATTCCTGGTGGATTTCGTCGAAGCTCGTTTCCGTCGTTCTGTTCGCCGCATTCGCGTGAAATTGAAGAAAGCATTATGGGAACCGTGGCCTGCGAGTTTTCATGAGAAAGCAAAGTGGGACGTTGACCAATTGAGCTGTTGGAAGCAATCCCCAACGTGGAAAGAATCCGTGTCTGAACTCATGTCTCACATAGCTGCCCAAAAGACCTTAAATACCATTAACAATTTTTTGGGTCTCAGCAATTTTGGAAACGCGGTGCATCTGCCAGAGCTGAGACTGCTCCCTCCTCTGGAAGTTGTTCGAAACATAATTGGTACCATATTCAACTACCATGTCGAACAGGGGTGTGATATTTTCGTCGCCTACAATATTTCCACTCCCCAATCAATGGCCGAATTTGTGTTAGATTCAGTGACAACGAAGGAACCCGAATTTGTTTTTCGGGTACATCGCCCAACTCTCCGTTCACCGTGTGGTAGTCCAATGCTACTGATTTCTGCCCTGGATTGCCGTCTTTCTAAAAAACTGGTGGAAAAGGGGCGTTTGCAGGCTGAAAAGGCGACTGAATACTTACAGCGCGTCTTTGTTCAAAAGAAAAAGAAACAGGGTCCGATGATTGTGAACACCACTGAAGAAGGAAGTAAACTGTTGCGTTACGTACTCCGCTTAAACTCCACGAAAATGAAGCCTAGTTCCTGGCAAGAGAAATATCTTGCACTGGACAAGTACAGTCCATTCTTGGCAACCTACATCTCGCCACTTTATCGAGAAAAAGGTGTGTGCCCGGTCGAGGAAGAAGATGCTCTGGGTGAAATAATCGACAAGGTTTTTAAGGAAACAAGTGCACCGAAAGAGAGTCCACCGAACCCATGTTCTGGATGTGGTAAACAATCATGCGATAAGTTTAAGCGTTGTTTGAGATGCAAGATAACTGCGTACTGCTCCATCGAGTGTCAGCGATCCGACTGGAGGAAACACAAGTTAGTGTGTGCCAAATCTAATCATTGAAATTAAGATTTCATCAAGAAAATGTCATTCGAGAAAAGTTGTTACTTAATTCATTCGGAAAAGTTTTATTTGCATTTCCCCCATTCAAGTCCATGCATGTTACTGTCAATTTCTGTCATCGATGTTAATTTTGAAACTTTAACGCAGGCGAGTAAACATTGTTTCCCTCAATAACTCGCAAAATGGATATTACAAATCAATTACTTACTTTGTGATTTAGTTTACGGTTGGTTACGTTACTTAAACACACTTCATAGTTCTTAGTTCTGCATTAGTTTATAACTAACTCGTATCCTAACTCGAGTCGAAAATTAATTTTCGTTTAAAAATTAATTTAAACATTAAAAAAACATGTAAAAGAGTCAAGTTTTACTACACACTAAAGATCTGGCAGCCGCAACCCATTCCAGTTTCAGGACCATCTTCCCTTTGTCCAACGGTGTCCCAGAGGAACTGCTACTTCGTATCGGCAAGTTTTAAAGTATCCAATCCGTAATGGCTCTACAATTGACAGACCAGTGTCAACATTTCTCCTTTGCTTTCCGGCACTCTCAATGTTAATCATTAAAAAAGTCAGGTGGGCATTGGAAATTATTTAACATTTGTTTTTGTTTATTTTTTTTTAATAAAAAATTTATATCCACTAAATACATGTAGGTATTACTTTTTTTTGTCCCATCCAACCCCGCCCTCCCCTAAATCTGTAACTTTCATAATCTAATCACCATAGTTGATACTTACACCCATCTCTGTATCCTAGTTATTCTACATAATGTGTGCAAGCTTGTCTGCTGTCATCTCAAGATCTCATTTAGGTATTGCATTAGTGCATTACTATTAATAGATTAATTAGATCGTGGGCAAGTGTTACATCAAGTTGCTGAATAGACAACAAACTTTTTAGCTAAGGATTCTTATTGCATTCTTGGCTAAACATTTATAGAAGCAACCGAAGTGTTCTTGTGACACAGGTTTTTGTGACGATAGGGATAAAATTTTCCAATGTAATAAGCCAAATTGTTTAAAGCCACTTTTGTTACTTCTTACTTATCGCACGAGTCCTGGTGTTGGTGTCGCGTTTTGATATCAGCTGGGGTCTTACCGACTTCGCAACCAGATTCTTATCCATTTGCAATCGGAATGATCAATTTAGGTAAGTCAACGTAAACTAGACATTTCCATGTAAACTTTCGCTCTACCACAAATGTCGCACTGCCCAATGTCGGATGTTACGTTTGCTTCTGTGTTTGTACTTCTTTTTTTTTCAGTCGAGTTTTACGGTGAAAATTTAGCCACGGTTTGATTTGAAAAGTGATGAGGTATTTCCACGCCATTCGACCAAGCTTAATCGAAAGTGAACAATTCTAAAGCATGTAAGTGAATCGTTAGAGTTTTGACTTTTCGAAAGATCCATTTTTTAATCTACTTAAATTTATTTTGTGAAACCCTGCCGAAGATCTTTTGTCTTTCTCCACGTGATCGCTGCCGTGTCATGAAGATGTTTCTTTGAGAGGGTCTCTACTATATTGCAAGACAAAAATGTGATGAGAACAGGAAATCTGAGTTGTTTGTATAATGTACTTTTAAGATAAATCGAGTAGGTTAGTATATTGCTTACATTTTAGTCTACGTATGTGTGCTAAAGATTCGTACACTCGTACGTTACTTTAGAATGTTTAAAATGAAATTTAGGTATATTTTCAACATGTTCAAACTGATGCAGTGTTTATTTATCATTTTTCAATTACCATTTTAGAGTTCAAGCTGCAGACGTGCCGGCCAGTTTGCATGTCCTTCACGCTTGAAGGTCACGGTGAACATTACGTGTAAAACTGTCAATGCGGTGGTGTAGAGGTTGGGTGAGAAACGTTTGTGTTTCATCATTATCAAGCAGATATAATAGCCGCAAGGCTCAGTCATTTGGTATTCATTTTGATATTTGTTGTTGTAGACCCATCCCCACCAACGTCAACCTGCAAAAGGAAAGGGCAGTCCGCCATTCCTTCATGCTCGAAGGTCACGGAGATCATTACGTGAAACGTATCATGCAGTGGTGTAGAGGTTGGGTGAGAACGGGACGTGTTTCATCATTATCAAGCAGGTAAAATAGCTGCAAGCCATAACCATTTGGTATTCATTTTGATATTGGTTTTTGTCGACCCATCCCCAGCAACTTCAAACTGTAGAAGGAAAGGCCAGTTTGACGATCGAAGGTCACGGAGATCATTACGAAATGGCCGGCGATAAGTGGCTGAAATGATGTCCACCAGGTAGCGCGAGTGCCTTCAGGGACGCTAAACCGCTACGGCGCTACTACAGATTTTGTTCCAAGACGCAGCAGAAATGGGTTGTTGGTTGTGACCGGTTGTGACGTTTCTAATGATGAAAATTAAAAGGTATTTATCGTTAATTTCCTGTTGTTATTGAATGTAAAATGTTGATGTGAAAATTTACAGATGATTTAGCACATAGAAACCAATTTGGCAAATCATTCAACTCAGACTTGGAAGTGCCTGTACATTTCCGAAATGGCGTGCCTCGTGTGTCTCGCTGCCTGTTCTTAGGCGTACGTCTCATCCCATGCAACAGCAAAAGTAATTATTTTGATCAAATGTCTTACAAAAGTACTACAGATTTAGTTAACATTACTAGAGAGTAGACAAATTTGCTCCGCTACCATAGAAAATGTTAATCACATATCAAAGTTATTCTGTTGGACTGCATAGTTTTCTGTTACTCTTTGTATTCTTTGGTTATAGTGAGTATGCATGTGTAACCCAGTTGTTTTTCTCGAAAATAATTTTCTTTTCTTAAATAGGTTAACAAACACTTCTTTAACGCTGTTGGTTAACTTGTTGCAGCCAAATGGTGAAAGGTGTGACGAAGACAGATTGAACCATTGTATGCAGCATGCGGTTGCAGTGTAATCCAGAAGTTGCTGTGCTGTTGTAGCTGAGCTCTTCCATCTGGGTTCCTGACTTCTAAATTTTTGTGTTGTCGTTTTCATCCATGCCATGAAATTGCTCTTGTGTTAATTGTGTGCTGACTTAAAAGTTTGATCTGTTGTCTTTCGAGTTTTCATTCAATCATGCAGTATACGACTGAGGCAACCTGATCTATATCAGGTTTGACACAGTCGAGAACTGCTAGATTAAACAAGCTTTCTGCGCCAAACAAATAATAACTTGCATATAACTTGCATTATGTTATTATCGCGGTAGAGAAAGCGACAGGCCCCCCCCTGGGGCCATAGGTAAAATAAATATTTGCAAATATCGTAAAAATAAATTTTGTATGCAATAAAATATTCGAAAAAAATAAAATAAATTTTGTTGCATTAAAATATTGGAATAAAATTTTCGCGAACAGTTTTTTAAAACTTTTGTGTAAGGGGAATTTTTTTAAATTTTTTTCAAAAACAAAAGTCTGGACTTAGCAGAAAATAGGGACTTTGGTTTTTTAGAAAAATATTGCAACTTTCAATCTTTGGAAAAATATTGGTTTTGGACTTTGAATTTTAATGATAGAAAAAATTTATAAAAAGGAAAAGAGTATATATTATTGAAATATAACATGAGTTTGAATTTTTATTGTTGTATTTTGCAAGATCAATTATTTGTAAGTTTACATAGCACTCAGAAATATTTTCTCACATCATGCAAAATTTTTTATCAGCAGAAGGAAAGGTACTTAAGGAGAAAATAGAGGCATGCACTTGTTATTTATCAATCAATCTTGTATTTCAGCAATCTTTCAACACATCCAGAAGAATAATTCAGAACTTCGGTGTATAGTTCGGAGCAGCGTATGTAGTGGTGACATAGTCGGGAGAATTGCTGATGTAATACAAATGAACCTTGGTAGTAGTTTGGAGCAGGGTAATACTTAAATTCCTCGATGTAGTAAACTAGGCAGCGTACGTGGTTGGGTAATAGGCGGCTTCTTCGGTGTAGCAATTGGGGGATGCGGTGTTGTAGCTAGGTGTAGCGCAGGTCGTGGTGTAGTAAACTGGAGCATCAGTGTAGTTTTCTGTTCAACGTACCACGAAAGAGCAGCTTCTGTGTAGTAAGTCGGGACTACGGAATACTAGGCCGCCTCAGTTGTGGTTGTGTAGATCGGGGCAGAATAGTACTTTGGCGCTTCGGTGTAGTATTCGACCGTTTTGGTGGAGTATTCAGCGGGAGCCTCGGTGTAGCAGCTGGGAACAGAGTAGTATTTAGGAAAATCGGTGCAATAAGTAGCTGAGAACAGAGTTATACTTGGGAGCCTCGCTGTAGTAGGATGGGCAGCATGCGTAGTCATGTAGTACTCCGTCGCCTTGGTGGTGTATAGTAACTCAGGGCAGAGTAATACTTCAGGGCGTCAGTGTAGTGGCTCGGGGCAGCGTAAGTTGTGGTATAAAACTCCGGTAGCTCTAGTACTTGAAGACTTTGGTGCAGGAACTGGTCGTTGCGTAAGTTGCTTTTGGGTAGTAAGGCGGCGTCGGCGTTGTTGTTTGGTATCCGCCATACCAAAGACATCAGTACACCAGTGGTCGACCCAGCCATCAACGATACAACGCCCAACAGGAGCACGACGCCATAGTTGACTAAACAGTAAATAAATTTAAACATTAATATTAAACATTAACAGGCATATTAAAAAATAGAAACAAAAGAATTGAACAAAACTCAATGTAAAAATGATATTTACCCATAATTGCGAATCGATTATACGATGAGGAATGCAGTTGGTGACAAATAGGGCACTGCAGTTCGGGCACGACTTCTTTTTTTCTAGACGACTCTTTTTACGCACAGTAATACTTCGGGACGTAGGTGTAGTAGCTCGGGGCAGCGTAGGTTGTGCGTAGTACTTGAGCGATTCAGTGTTGTAGTAATGCGGGGCCTCGGTGTAGTAGGCAGGGGCAGCATACATAGACGTGTAGAATTTGGGACATAGACGTGTAGTACGTTTGGGACATAGACGTGTGCCTTAGTGATGTAGTACTCGGGAGCCTCGGTGTAGTAAACTGGAAAGCATACGTTGTTGTGTAATAGGCGGCTTCTTCGGTGTAGTACTTGGGGGCTGCGGTGTAGTTTAGGTCGTGGTGTAGTGAACTGGAGCATCAGTGTAGTATTTCTGTTCAACATAGCACGAAAGAGCATCTTCTGTGTAGTAAGTCGGGACTGCGTAATACTTGGCCGCCTCAATTGTGGTTGAGTAGATCGGGGCAGAATAGTACGTTATCGTTTCGGTGTAGTATTCAACCCTTTTTGGTAGAGTAATCAGCGGGAACCTCGGTGTAGCAGCTGGGAACAGAGTGGTATTTAGGAAAATCGGTGCAATAGGTAGCTGAGAATAGAGTTATACTTAGAAGCCTCGGTGTAGTAGGATGGGGCAGCATGCGTAGTCATGTAGTACTCCGTCGCCTTGGTGGTGTAGTAACTCAGGGCAGAGTAATACTTCAGGGCGTCAGTGTAGTGACTCGGGGCAGCGTAAGTTGTGGTATAAAACTCCGGTAGCTTTAGTACTTGTAGACCTCGGCGCAGTAACTGGTCGTTGCGTAAGTTGCTTTTGGGTAGTAAGGCGGCGGCGGCGTTGTTGTTTGGTATCCGCCATACCGAGGAGACATCAGTACACCAGCGGTCGACCCATCAATCAACGATACAACACCCATGAACAGCATACGACGCCTTATTAACTAGACAGTAAACAAATTTAACATTAATATTCTATAAGAATTTGCATATTAACAAACAGAAAATAATTGGCATTAATAGAAATCTCCGTGTAAAGACAGAATATTTACCCATGGATGCGAACTGGCAATACGGTGAAGAAGGCAGATGGTGACAGATAGTGCGCTGCAGTTTTTGCCGTGTCGGAGATGCTCACTCGACTGATGTCTCTGGTCTTTTCTCTCTCCTTTTTATACGATTTTTTTATCACCCTCACCTCTTAAGCCTTGCGGGTATTGTACCTGTTTGATAATGATGAAACACGTACCTTTCTCACCCAACCTCTCCGCCGTCGCATGATACGTTTTACGTAATGATCTCCGTGACCTTCGATCGTCAAACTGGCCTTTCCTTCTGCAGTTTGAAGTTGCTGGGGATGGGTCGACAAAAACCAATATCAAAATGAATACCAAATGGTTATGGCTTGCAGCTATTTTACCTGCTTGATAATGATGAAACACGTCCCGTTCTCACCCAACCTCTACACCACTGCATGATACGTTTTATGTAATGATCTCCGTGACCTTCGAGCATGAAGGAAATGCAAACTGGCCTTTTCTTCTTTAGGTTGACGTTGGTGGGGATGGGTCTACAACAACAAATATCAAAATGAATATCAAATGGTTATGTAATACATCCCGTTCTCACCCAACCTCTGCACCATTTGACACGTTTTACGTTTTACGGAAATGCTGTATGAAAAACAAATTCTTTCGTTCACTAACTCGTATTCTTCATGACAGCGATCACGTGCAGTGCCATCAAAAAAGCTATCAGAAACAGTCATGTGTAATCTAAGCATGGTCTATTAACTGAGTTAATAGACCATGATCTAAGGATAAAAAAAGTTAATCACAACAGCAGCTTATTCTGAGTCAAGCACATCTTTAACCATCTACACATTGACGCACATTGAGCAGTAAACACCAACAGTTTGAATAAATCTAGCACTTGTTTTACAACCAAGTGTAGTTGAAACAAAATGAAACTGGATGAAAATATAATGAAAATCCAATGTGGCATATATTGGATTAGACTAATACAACAACTTAATTTGGAAAATGAATATCAAAAATAGTTTTAGTTACCAATCCAATAAAGTTTCAAGTGTTTCTATTAGTACGAGATGACATTTCAGCATAGGGCCTACGGACTTTCAGCACAGCACTTTCAGAGGAGACACGCTCGGACGACACACAATGGGACTGATATTGTAGACAAAATAACCTTTAGATCCACACACGAATACAAGAATATATCTAATTCACATACACAATAGCATTCATAGATAAAAACAACAAAAAATACCTTTCTATCTTCACGATGGAAAATGTTGAAGTTCGCCGTCAGGACTAATACGCAAATATCGGCGTGCAGCGTCCCGAGTGTGTAAGAGCCCATGGAAGATGGGCTTTATCTGTGATTTTATTATTATTGTTTTATAATATTTTTAAGTCACTACTCTAACACTAATTTAACATCTTTATTATTGTATTATGGCCCAAGAGAAGAGCAAGGAAGGAAGATAGAGAAACGGGCTCTACAAATTCACGTTATTTTTTTAAAGTTCGACTTGTAAGAAGGGGTTGTTTTAAATTTTTTTAAACTTGCTAACAAGCACCATATTATAAACCGCACCATATTTGCTGTAACGACAACTATGATGAAACTAATGACAACTAGAAATAAACCAACATCCAAAAGATACAGTTGATAAAATGGGATGTTTTGGGATGTTGGTTTCAAGTGTTTCGTCCCATTAAAACGGATGACATGCTCAATCCAGTTAACAGCTGTATCTTGGCCTTTAAGGAATTCTTCGTGCATCAAAAGGGACAGTCGTCGAGTATTATCTTTGAAACTGACAGACAGGAGATCCAAAAATAGCGCAAAAGAATGCAATAGAAAAAATATATTATATATATGGGTAGAAAATTTTAACTGGCTTATTATGCTATAAAAATTAAGAATTACCTTGAATTATTTATTATGCTTGTGATTGAAGTGAATAAAGTTGCCTCATCTAAATTGTCCCAGTCTAGGTGTAATCCGCAGCCTTCTTTTCTTACTTTAGCAGAGTTTAGATACTGATCAGTGCCAAAGGGCAAAGCAAGTAAAGGGACAGAGTGATATAACGCTTCTTGCATTCCTAAAAACCCACCGTGAGTGATAAACAATCGAATAGCGGAGTGACCTACAAAGTGTGACCGTTCAATTCAAACAGATAAATAAACACTTTAATCTTACTGATACATTTACAAATTTTTAAATGTTATATTAACCTAGCAGATCTTGCTGAGGTAACCAATCAACAAGCAAAACATTCGCTGAAAGATTCTCTGGTATTTCACTCGAATCATCCCACTTCCAGATTACTCTTTGAGGAATTCGAGAAAAGACTTTCGAAAAAGTTTGAACATATTTCTTAGGCATGAATTTGGATGATGGGATCGATCCCAGAGTAAAAAGAATAAAGCCATCTTTCTCAAACTCCCTTATAAAACGATCCATAGCCTAGATGATTAAAAACATTTATCGCTTCTGCATTTTTTATATGATTAACATTCAGATCCTAAAAAAATTTGCATTACCTGAGGAAGTGTTTGAGGTGGACGAATATGAAGGGGACCAAGTTGTATGACTGTTGGTGGTACAGATCTGGGCCAAGTTGTGGCCCACTGACTACTAAGGAAGTACAAGCTGGCATCTTTCTCGATATCGGAAATCGAACGAGCTGATGGAAAATCCTTTTTAGTATAGGCATCAATTGCAGGAATTACAATGAAACTTCTCAATATTTGGGCTCCAAGTCCAGCCAAAGTATTGAATATGCGTTGTTTGAAATTCATGGTACTGTCGTACCCAGTAAAACGACTTGGGACACTGGAAAGTTCTTGGGATGCCCCCATTGAGTTAAAAACCCAAGGATACCCAGTGGAAGAACTGAAGTACACAAAAGGTACTTTAAGGTCTTCAATAATTTTAAGACAGAAATCATTAAAACTATCATCCAAAATTACAAGGTCAATTTCACGTCTTTTTAGGACAAGTAAGAATTCTGGATTGTTCATCACTGCTTCATAATTGAATTTTGATATAGTAGCAAAGTTGTAAAAGATTTGAAATTGCAATACGAATGGATTAATTGAGTTCATTGCAAACCAATCAAACTTTCCATCATTCATGTAAGGATTAGGCACCACAATATCATGAACATTTTCTAGATATTCTTCTTGCGAGTGTGATGTTACAATCGTTACATGATGATTACGTTGAGCTAAAGCTCGGACAATTGGCATCATTGAAATCTTATGACTCTTAGAGGCAACAGGACTTAGCACTAATATTTTTGAAGCATGGCAGAACACGAAACAATTTACTACCAATACTACAAATACCGAGCATTTCATCATTATAACTTATCCGAAGTAATTGTTGAATTATTAAAAATGCACAGACACAGACTTCACTTTACACTGGGCACAAAGATAACAAAACCAAGTCCACTGCTGGACTGCACTGGTACACTGACAAAGTTTGAAACCGGTTGTTGTCTGCTTGCCTAATCCAAACAAACAATCGCGACATCTAGTTGTCATGAATAAAGCTATATAAAACAAACTCTAACAAAGATTCGATTTGTATGTTTCTTTCACGAATTGCTGATTTATTTCCCGGTTTTAATGTTTTATTGTGGTAATATAACTTTTTTGCCATCGGCGTGTGTACTATTTCTTTTATTTAAGCCTGTAAGTCTATAATATCATATGAAATGCCGTTATCTTACATTTTGTAACATACGGTACAGTTAGTTCACACGCAAGGAGAACGCAATATCAGTTATTTATTGCACTCACAGTGGACGGCAAGCCAGGCTGAAGTAGACTTTGGCCGAGCCAAGTCTAGACTACAGCCGACAACAAACTTTGCCCCAGTTTGACCAATTTGAAAAAAAAAAAATTGTGATTGAACTAAATTTTTAGAAGGCAGTGTCGCTAGAACAAGCAGAGATTCGTTATCACTAGCACCTGAAAATAATTTCTAAAATTAAAATGTCGTTAAAAAAATGTTTACTAAATACAGTCAGCTGTCGAGAGTCAGCTTGAGAAATCCCCTATGCCAAATAACGGCGTCTGTAAAATTTTGTCCAGTCACGATGACAACACCGTGGAAGAAAGATAACTTAGTTGCCCCGGCATCCTCTTGGTTGTTGGTTTTAGTTGGCTCAGTCTTTTTCCAGTGTGCAGTCTTAGTTTTCTAACTCACGGTGAACTTTTAAACACAAGCAAGAATGAATTATCGATTGACATGTGCTATAACGTTTCTAGCGCACGCAGTGGTTTTTAGTCAGTGCGCCCGAATTCTCATGCTATCTCCGATGGGAACAAGAAGTCACATGTATTCATTCATGCCAATTATGGAAGTTTTGGCCGAACGTGGCCATCAGGTAACTGTGGTCACGGCTCACGAACCCAAGACGGACACGCCCAATATTCGCAAAATTGTCATTACTGAAATAGTAGAACACCTAGAAAGTGGATGGCAAAGTTTCGAACGCGAAAGTATTGCGTCTGAGTTTTTAAATTTTGTGGACGAAGTAAGCACTCTTGGGACCATAGGCTACCAATATCTTATGGCCAACAAGGACATTCAAGAAATCATTAAAAACAAAGATGTCGATTTGGTCATTGTGGATGCAATTTTGAATGAGTTTACCCTTCCACTTGTTGATCACCTCGGCGTTCCTTTCATCTTTCACAGTGCATCGACGGGACCACCGTGGAGTTTGGCCGTATTTGATGTACCAAATGCGTATGCGACTGTGCCGTCACTCGGATCTGAATTCAAGAGTGACATGACATTTATGGAGAGGGTGACCAATATGGCGATGGATGAAATATTCCTTATCATACGCAAAAGAATTATACTTCGGATGTTGGACGACCTCGTCCGGCCAGACTTTCCAAATGCCAGGCCCATTGCAGAAATTGAAAGAAGTGCTCAACTATGTTTGGCTAGTCATCACTCCACAACAGCATGGCCTCGATCGCTTCCGCCGACGTTTATTCCTATTGGAGCACTTCACGTTCGTCCTGCAAAGCCACTGCCAAATGTATTGTAGATTTGTTGATTATTTATTTTACATTTTAACCCAATTAAAAAAAACCTTACCTAAATGCTATTGAAAACAGGATTTCCAGAGCTTCGCTGATGGAGCGGAACACGGCTTCATCGTGTTTACCTTGGGGTCAAACGCTCTGGTCTCTTCAATGCCAGAAAACGTGAAAGAAATGTTCATCCGGGTATTTGCGCGCATTCCGCAGCGCGTCTTTTGGAAATGGGAAGCGGGAACATCCGACGCAAATCGAATTTCCTCCAACGTTAAAATGGTTGATTGGCTGCCGCAACAGGATCTACTTGGTAAGACCCAGAAAAGTTGAAAATTTTAAACATTAGATTTCGTTAAATCAAAAGGTCAATGACGATAACAGGTCACGAAAAAGCACGACTTTTCATTTCACACGGAGGATTGTTGGGGACTCAAGAAACGATCTACCACGGCGTACCGATTCTCGGACTGCCATTAGGAAGAGACCAACGAAGGTGAGAAATCATTAATCACTATATTTTAATTGACTTTAAAGTGGTTTAGAACCTTTGACTCATTTCTGATTACAGCAATCTAGCGAAAGCCGAAGAAGAGAATTATGGAATCAAACTAGAGTGGGACGAACTGACAGAGACATTGCTGTTTAATACTATTGAAACAATCCTGCGAGAACCCGGGTAAAGGATATACATTTTCTTGTATCACGGAAAGTGATGAAAATTTTACTAATTTGAAATAAAATTTGTTTAGTTACTTGGGAAACGCCAGCCGTTTGTCTCGATTGATGCGCGATGAACTGGTTCCACCCAAAGAGGTTGCCGCTTATTGGGTCGAACATGTCCTTAACCATGGAGGAACTAAGCACCTTCAATCTAAAGCGAAGGACATGCCGTTTTACAAACTTTATATGCTGGATGTTTGGGGTTTTTTAATGGTCATTCTTATCTGCTTACTGCTCATCATTTTCAAAATCTTTGTTTACATAGTAAACATGTTAACAAACAAGAAAATAAAAACCGAATAGACGACTGCAAAGGATTGCATGTGTCAAACGATAGCGAAAAAACGTCAAATATCTAATTACACGAGTAAATATTATTGAAGACCACGCTATAATGTAAGCATGGAAGCACGCATTGCCATTATCTAAGCCTTATGTAATCTATTACGTTTAATTTGATCCTATGTTAGCCTTCTCCTCTACTTGGGCCGGGCTATATATATATATCGACGTATTAGTGGAGACTGCAGATGAAATTCCATTTCCTTTTCGACGACTTTGGAGTTGTGCCAAATATTCAAGAAATCGGATTTCAGTCGCCGCTCTTCACAGGAAATCTTTTATCATTCCTGAACCGTACCTAAATCAAAACAGACGTTTTCAGATGAAAATGAAAATATCGTTTTCGTTGGAAAACGGGTGTGGCGCTTAACAAGAACTCCATGTCTTGGCACTCTAAACTGGTTCATGACAAAAATACATATTAAACGATATGAGATCAAATAAACCAGTCTAAAAAGGAAGCCAATCGCTTCAGGCAAGATTTAGAGACGTTGACTTGGGTACTGTACTCACGTACTGGCGACTTCTCGATTTGGAACGTCTCTCTGCTATATCTTTCGAAGTGCCGGGGAGTCTTAGTTCATTGGATTCAAACGATTGGATGAGGCAGCATCTAAAAAAAAAACCCGCACAATTTCTAGATGGCAATTTGTTAGATCTACAGGGGAGAAGAAAGCGTTTCTGCAAAAACTGGACAGTGTACATCTTACTGACTAGAATAAAAGGTAAGAAACATTTAAAAAATCTTAACCAACAATGACTTATGTTTTGTGATTTAATTTATAGAAACTAGCGTAAATTCGTCATTACATTTCCTGCAACATTAAAGCCAATAAGAAACGGGTTTTCTCTCAACAGAAGGGGATAGAAACAAAAATGAAAAAACGGTTTTACTCTCTACTGTTTATGACCTACCTTTCGGCGACATGTATGGCTGCACGCATCCTGGTTTTGTCTCCGCTGGGTCCACGAAGTCACATGCATTCATTCATGCCGATGGTTGAAACCTTAGCAGAAAAAGGGCACCAGTTAACCGTCGTAACACCTTATGCTCCTAAAACTGAAGCGCCAAACATACGGAAAATCACCATGGATGAAATGGTTGACCTAGTCGAGTTAGAGTGGTACGATTTCAAGGAGCACAGTCTCTTTGATACAATGGCCGATTTTTCCCCATTTGTCCAATCAGTTATGACAACTGCATATAAGAGATTCGTGGCCAACAAGGAGATTCAAGAAATCATACAAAAGAAAAACTACGATATCGCCATAGTAGACGCCATCATCAACGACTTTTGTTTTCCACTAGTGGATCACCTGGGAATCCCCTTGATTCTTTTTGATCCCGGGCCAGGAACAATTTGGAATTTGGAAGCAAAAGGCGTAACTCAAGATTACGCAAGAATACCGCCGTTAATCGGTACCTTCTCTAGTCGGATGACGTTTTTTGAAAGGGTACAGAATGTCGTATTGAATGAAGGATTTCTTCTTTTTCGAAAGTGGTACCTCTTACCGGTTTTAGACCGGCTAGCTAAACTGGATTTTCCAACTGCACGACCAATATCAGAAATTGAAAAAAATGCTGAAATTTGCTTTGCAAACATTCATCCGGCATCCAGTTGGACACGTTCCCTTCCGCCGACATTCATTCCTGTTGGGGCCATGCACGTTAGACCGGCCAAACCGCTTCCACAGGTTTCCTATTGCCATTCATTAGAATATTTAAATCGTAAACTAAACAATGAAGAATAATTGCTTACTTTTTTTCATAAAGAATTTACAGGAATTTGTCGATGGAGCAGAAAATGGATTAATTGTATTTACACTCGGATCTAATTCTCGAGTTTCTTCTATGCCAGTTCCCATCCAGGAAACATTTCTCCGTGTGTTTTCTCGTCTGCCGCAACGTATAATTTGGAAATGGGAAAAAGATGGCCTATCCCAAATACCAGATAACGTCAGGTTGGTTGACTGGCTGCCTCAGCAGGATCTCCTAGGTAAATTTTAAGGATTATTAAAACTAAAATGCAACATGAAACTTAAATCATCGTCAAACTTTTTTGAAAAGGCCACAAAAACACTCGACTATTTATCGCACACGGCGGTATAATGGGAATTCAAGAGGTAATATGCAGAATATAAAATAATAACAAATTTTAAATGGAAATAAAAACTAAATATTGATTAAGGCAATTTACCACAAAGTTCCAATACTCGGCTTACCACTGGGAAGAGATCAATACGCGTAAGTTTCTTCTGCTTTCTTTAAACGTAAATAATTTCCAGCTGCCGAGCCGAACTTAAAATAGAACGAAATAGAGCACAGTTATTATTTAACTTCATTCATACAATTAAATATTACTTCGTTTCTTTTCTTCTTAGTCTTCTTATTCGATCAAGTGAAGAGGGATATGCCATCAAACTTGAATGGGAAAACCTGAATGAAGAATTGTTGTATGAATCTATTCAAAAACTTTTAAATCAACCAAGGTATTAATCACAGAAAATATTTTATTATTTTCCTTATTTGTTTTGCTAAATTTTTTTACCTTCAGCTACAAGGGTAATGTGACTCGCATGTCCAGCCTGATGCACAATGAGCTAATGCCATCAAGAGAAGTAGCCGCCTATTGGGTAGAACACGTCCTCCTCCACGGTGGAACAAAACATCTGCAAAGGAAAGAAATGCCATTCTATCAACTTTATCTCCTCGACGTTTGGCTCTTTTTGTTTGGGTCTTTATCGCTGATAATGTTTGCAACCTACAAAACTGGGGCATCCGTTTTTCGAAGATTTATAAATATTCCGTTATTTTGTCGAAAAGTCAAAAGGCACTAACCATTTGTAATTTACCTTCTTCAGCAACGACATTTATGCATTAGATAAACGCTGAAGACGAAAATTATTGTAGCTTTAACTAATCAATGCCAAAATTATTATTGAACAAAACAGCTGGTTGGATGCCAAACATTTGGTATGTTTAAAGAAATTAATTTGAGTCTGAATTGTTGTAATACTATAAATCAAAGTTCAGATGTCTTAAGACTGGAATGTTTATATGTATATGACTACTTATGACTATTGTATGTTTTTATGGAAATCTACTGTTTGTGCATTATTGGAGAATCCAAACAATGCATGACAAGCGCTAGTAAATAATGCTCTACTAACAGAACATAGTATCGATACGTACAGATAGAAGTACGTAGATAACGCAAGTTATTTACTTCACTCAGATAAAAGAGATAAAGTCAATAACAATGACCAGCGCATAATAAATATTAATCTAGACACACAGTCGAGTTTGTTCAAACAGCCAAGTTACACCTCAGTTGTTTTTCCCTTTTACCCATAAAAGATGAAGTTTTCTCTTACTTTAATTATTTTGATGAGCCAGTGGTTGACATTCAGCTTCAGCAGCGCAGAGCGGATATTGGTGCTGGCACCTGTCTGTTCCAAAAGCCACAAAATTTCTTTCATGCCGATCGTGGAAGTGCTAGCAGAGAAAGGTCATCAGGTAACAGTTGTAACGCCATTTGCACCTGACAGTCAAATGGAAAACATTAAAGAAATCGTTCTTGATAGAAATCCGCTGGAAGAGCTCAACACTAATTGGTTCCAAATACAAAATCAAAATGCTTTAGAGAAATTTCAATGGACTATAACAGTTTTCCAAACAGCGATGACAGAGGGCTACATTCACTTAATGAATAATCAAGAATTCAAGGAAATCGTTCAAGCTCGAGCTGTCGATTTTGTCATTGTCGACGCCATTCTGAATGATTTCGTTTTACCGATCGTTGAACATATGAATGTCCCTTACATATACTACTCCCCTGCTTCTAATGTACCTTGGGTGATGGACGCGTTTCAGGTTCCCCAGGAATACGCCTCCGTTCCGGTCGGAATGGGAGATGGCGGTAGTCAGATGACGTTCATGCAAAGAGTAGGAAACGTAATGGCAGGTGAACTTTTTTTTTTGCTTCGCAAAGTGTTGTGGCTCAACACAATCGACGACCTCGCCAGGAAAGATTTCCCCAATTCACGACCCATAATAGAAATCGAGCGCGATGCTCAGCTCTGCATTCTCAACAGTCATCCGGCAACGGCTTGGACGAGACCGCTAACTCAAAATGTGATTCCGATTCCAGCTCTACACACAAGACCAGCTAAGTCGCTTCCGGAAGTAAGGACCTTAACAAGCCACAAATAAATAAATGCTTGTTAGTAATGAATGACTTAATTTTTAAAAAAGGGATTACAAGCATTGGCGGACGCAGCGGATGATGGGTTCATCGTCTTCACATTGGGATCTGCTATACCGGTGTCTTCGATGCCGGAGAAATTGGTCAAAATGTTTGTCGACGTCTTTGCACGAATTCCACAGCAGGTCTTTTGGAAGTGGGAAAAATCAAGCAGTATTTTGATCGATAACCTGCCGAATAACGTTAAGATTGTCAACTGGTTGCCGCAACAAGATCTTTTGGGTAAATAAAATTAAAAACTTAAATTGCAGTTTAAAAAAAAAAATCATTTGATGAGTTACCGCCAAAATTTTCTTTTTTAAAATTCAAATGTTCTTAAACAGGTCACAAAAATGCACGGATTTTCATCTCCCATGGAGGTCTTATAGGAATTCAAGAGACAGTTTACCATGGGGTACCTCTACTAGGACTTCCTTTTGGCAACGATCAGCTCGGGTAGGTCTACATTTTATAATCTACTATAGTTTAGTCTAATTGCATAAGATGTATTTTTACGTCTATATTTAAAAATAACTTATTTATGCCCCAGTTCAGATTTTATAAAGTTACGATAACAAATAATTTATGATAAGGACAAGGCCCTATTTGTAACACTTTAAAAAATAATCAGATTGTCTACCATAGTTATGCTTTACAATCGGCCTCAATGAACCGCAAAATAAAGTTTAGATTATTAAAAAAAAAAAAACTTGACGGCAGATAAAAATTGAGTTGGCAAACAAACGATGAAAAAAACAATCGACAAAATCTAGAAACAAGCGGAATCACATTAGTTACTTGCTTGAAACGCAATCAGAATGAAGTGTTCGCTTACGTTCGTTGTTTTATTGGGCCAATGTCTGGTCTTAAGCCACGCAGATCGTATTTTAGTGTTGGCTCCGGCTTGTTCCAAAAGTCACAAAATTTCTTTCATGCCAATCGTAGAGGCACTAGCCGAGAAGGGACACCAGGTAACGGTTGTCACGCCATTTTCCCCTGACAATCAAATTGAAAATGTCAAAGAGATAGTTGTCAGAAACAACATTTTTACAGAAATGGACATTAATTGGTTCCAAATGAGTCGAGAGGGCTTTTTTGAATTCTTCATGAGGACAATACAAATGTTCCGAATGACGATGACAAATGGCTACCAACAATTCGTGAGTAATAAAGAAATCAAAGAAATTGTTGAGTCTCGCGCTGTCGATCTTGTCATTGTCGATGCCATTCTGAATGATTTTGTTTTGCCGATCGTCGATCATCTGAATGTGCCTTACATTTTCTACTCCTCGGCTGCGAGTGTACCGTGGGTGATGACCGCGGTCAACGTACCCCTTCAATACGCTTCCGTTCCGGGTGGTTTGGGAGATAGCGGAATCGAAATGACATTCATGGAGCGTTTGGAAAACATGTTGTCAACAGAGATTTTCCTATTGGTTCGTAACATATTTTGGCTCCACGCTTTGGATGACATAGCCATCAAGGATTTCCCCAACACCCGAACCATAGCTGAAATCGAGCGCGATGCTCAGCTCTGCTTCCTCAATAGTCACCCAGCAACAGCGTGGAGTAGACCACTACCTCAACATGTAATCCCAATTCCAGCGCTGCATACAAGACCGGCAAAGCCACTTCCGCAAGTATGACTTGGAAATTACCAGACTCTTTTGGCAAGTCGATTCAACGAGTATAATACAAACTTGTGAAAAGGAACTACAAACTTTAGCTGATAAGGCGGACGAGGGATTTATCGTCTTCACATTGGGATCGGCTATTCCAGTGTCAACGATGCCAGATAATTTGGTGACAATGTTTGTCAAAGTTTTCGCTCGCATCCCACAGCAGGTCTTTTGGAAATGGGAAAAATCGGATAGTTTGATGGAGAGACTATCAGATAACGTAAAGATTCTCAATTGGCTACCACAGCAGGATCTTTTAGGTAAAATGAGTTGTCGCTATTATAAGAAATGCGTATTTTTCACGAACGAAACGTCACTCGTAGGTCACAAAAATGCAAGACTATACATTTCGCATGGAGGTCTCATTGGAATCCAAGAAACAGTTTATCATGGAGTTCCTATTCTCGGAATCCCGTTTGGAAACGATCAGCGCGGGTATAGTGTTGTTAATAGTTATTTTAAGAATAAGAACTTCAGTTTAATGATTTCCTTTCCCTTTTCCTACATACACAATGGTTACATCCAATAAAATTATGAATTCTATTTTAGAAATTTGGCCAAGGCTCGTGACGAAGGATACGGAATCAAGCTAAGCTGGGAGGAATTGACCGAGGAACTGTTATACGATACAATTCAGTCGCTTTTGAATAACCCAAGGTAAATAATTCATCCGCATTTTGAATTTAGAGCATTAAAAAATGTTTACATCTTACCTCATGCATTGCAGCTACCAGGGAAATGCAACGCGCCTTTCCAAGCTGATGCAACATCAACTGATGCCCGGTAGAGAAATAGGAGTTTACTGGGTGGAGCACATCTTACGCCACGGCGGGAAACATTTGCATTCTGCATCGAAAAATTTGCCTTTCTACAAAAATCATTTGCTGGACGTCTGGCTATTTCTGATAGTGATATCAGCAACAATGTTGTTCGTGACTTTCAAAGGCATAACCTGGTTGGTAAAAAAACTAAGGTTAAGTAAAATGAAAACTCAGTGATTATTTTGGAAGTATAAAGCATAGAAGTTAGGTTACCTTAGCAACAGAATCAAGCAGCCAATATAGTAGTTTGTAATCATTGGCAGGATCTGGATAAAAATACAAACATGCAAAATTAAATCAAAATAACAAAACAACAGCCTTTAGAATGTTATTTTTAACAATGTTGAGATCTTGTACATCATGGCGCGGACGCGCGGCGTTCAAAATTTTCGTGAGTAAAATATAGAGTCATCTAGCGAGTAAATCGTTAAGAATCTAGTGAGTGAGAATTCTCGAGGCGCGCGCGCGCCCAAATCCAAAAGCCATTAAAATCTACTGGGGAAAAAAAAGGTTCCAAAAGGTAAGCCAAAAAGTAAAAAATCTATACAGATCCTTACGGGAAAAATTCCTAAATCGTTCATGTTCAATTAAAGTGTTGAATTTAAATCAAGGTTATACATACTAAAAATAGATTCTACCATCTTTCATACATTTTCTTGTTTTCGCCCCAGAAATATGCCTAAACAAGAGAACAGCATAGTGGCTTTAATCCTTGTGCATCAACCCCATAGCACGCGCTTTAGTTTCCTACGAAAATAGAAACGAAGTAAACGGGTTGGATTAAATAGCGAACGGGATCGAGAGCTATTCACATCTTACAATTATTTTAATAGTCATTCACTAGCCTCAGGCAGAGAGCAGACAGCTGAAAAGTGTCATTCATGTCACTGGGTACGTGTGCTACTTTTGAGCCCTATAAATTACTCCTTTTTCTTTCGTGACTTTCTAGTTGCAAGTCATTCTTGCGCTTAATCTACTAAACTGCATTAAAGTGAAGACAGAGCCAAATCTAATGCTACAGTGTTATTTTTTACAATTGGTTTAAAATTGATTGTGAACTTAAACAACTGTTACCCAACTCTGCTGTTACCCCCTAAAAGAAAAGCTAATCTTTCGCCATCACTCGACATATGAACTACAGATTTGTTCATGAAGAAAACTATTTTATCTCCTACTGAAAGAAGAATAACTATAGGCTACAATACAACTACAAGGAATGAAAGGAAGCTATTTGTTTTTACTGTTTCTGACTTACCAATTGAAGACGACATGTATGGCAGCGCGCATCCTTGTTTTATCTCCGCTGGGTCCACGAAGTCACATCAATTCCTTGATGCCGATGGTTGAAACGTTGGCAGAAAACGGACACCAGTTAACCGCCGTGACGTCTTCTTCTCCCAAAACTATATCACCAAATATCCACAAAATAGTTGTTGACGAACTAATTGAATTTGTTGACGTAACGTGGTATGACTTTAAGGAACATGTATCATCTTTAACTCGATAGGCATGTTCATGTTTTTCCGCTCAACTATGACCCCTGCTTACGAAAAATTTATGGCAAATAAATAAATTCAAGAAATCAAACAAAACAAAAACTATGATATCGTCATAGTGGACGCGATCGTCAACGAATTTAGTCTTCCCCTTGTTGATCACCTAGGAATCCTTTTTATATTCTTTGATCCTGGACCTGGAATGTTTTGGAGTTTAGCAGCGAAGGGTGTAAGTCACGATTATGCAAGCATACCGCCGCTGCTTGGTAGCTACTCCAGTCAGATGACGTTCTTTGAGAGGATAACAAATTTCCTGGTAACCGAAGTGTTTCTAGTATTGTGAAAGTTTTACTTGTTGGCGGCTTTGGACCAACTAGCTAAAAAGGATTTCCCAGCAGCACGACCTATATCTGAAATGGAAAGGAACGCTGAACTTACTTTTGCAAATATTCAGCCGGCATCCAGTTGGACACGTTCACTTCCGCCGACATTTATTCCTGTTCCTGCCATGCACGTTAAACCATGCCGCTACCGCAGGTTTCCTATAACAAAATCTATTATTTTTTCGCGTTTTTAATCAGTCTTCTTAGTTTGTCCTAAAAGGATTTTAAGACTTTTGCTGATGAAGCAGAACATGGTTTAATTGTATTTACCCTTGGATCGAATTCTCAAGTATGTATCCTCTATTTTATGCCTGTTCACACTCAGGAAATATTTCTCCGTGTTTTTGCTCGTCTTCCGCAACGAATTACTTGGAAATGGGAAATGGATAGCCTTTCCCAATTACCAAATAACGTTAAGATGGTTGATTGGCTTCCTCAACAGGATCTCCTAGGTAATTTTTACTGTTTTCTTAAGCGAGGTCGGAACATAAAATTTAATCATCATCAACCTTTTGCAAAAGGTCACAAAAACACTCGGCTATTCATCGCACACGGTGGTTTAATGGGAATTCAATAGGTAGCCTAAATAATTGTTCAAAATTATAGCATGTTTTTGTTTAAATATCAATTTAACCATGATTTTAACTATTAAGACAATCTACCATCAAGTCCCAGTTTTGGGCTTACCCTTAGGAAGAGACCAGTGCACGTGAGTATTGTTATACTTTGAGTTTGATGACTGAGTAACTTAATGCTTGTTCTGTTAAATTTTAGTCTCCTTATTAAGGCCAATCAAGAAGGCTATGCCCTAAAGCTTGAATGGGAAGATTTAACTGAAGAGCTGCTGTATGAATCTATTCAGAAAATTATAAATCAGCCAAGGTACATAAATAAGAACTATTGGCACTAAAACTATCGATGTACTTCTCACCTTTATACGCTTTTCAAAACTTAAGAGCATATTTTTTATTACCTCATTACCAGCTTCAAGAATAATGCTACCCGACTGTCCCGCCTGATGCATGATGAACTGATGCCATCAAGAAAAGTAGCTGCCTATTGGGTAGAACACGTCCTTCGTCACGGCGGACCAAAACACCCTCAAAGTAAAGACATGCCGTTTTATCAAGTTTATCTGCTTGATTTTTGGCTCTTTTTGTTTGTGTCTTTGGTGTTCACAATGTTTGCATCCTATAAATTTGGGGCATTGATTCTTCGAAGACTTACAAGGTCAAAACTTAAAACACATTAACGTGTCAGGCGAAATATCTGAATAAATAAAACAATAAAAATACATTAATTTTGAATGATGGTTATAGTCTAGGTAAGAATGCCTATGAAACAAAAAAATAATTAAGAACCAATAAATTGTTTTTCGATGACCCAACATCAATAGTTATCTATATATTTTATACACTTTCTCGCCCAGATTTACATTCTAAAAATACCAAATTTAGTGGATGGGATTGGGGCATTAAGCGCTGCACTAAGACTCAGTGCCAGGACTTTGCGTGTGTCAGCTGGGTCAATTACACCATCATCCCACAGTCGAGCCGAAGAATAGTACGGAGATCCTTCAACATCATACTTCTTCAAAATCGGATCTTTTAATGCTTTCTCTTCCTCAGCAGTCCACTATGAAAGGAAACGATTTTTTTTCAATTGGAAAACAAGTTGAATTAAGTATCTATGGGTTGTACCTGTTTGCCTTCTCGTTTTCTCTGCTCTTGCGAAATCTGTGCAAGGACTCCAGCAGCTTGTTCACCACCCATCACTGAAATTCGCGAATTTGGCCACATGTACAAAAATCTTGGGCTAAAAAGAAAAAGAAGAGTGCATTTGAACCAAAAACATTTGCGTTAAGAATCCCTGACGAACAATACCTGTAGGCTCTTCCACACATCCCGTAATTTCCGGCTCCATAGCTTCCACCGACAAGAACGGTTAACTTTGGAACTTGAGCGCAAGCAACAGCTGTGACTAGCTTAGCTCCATGCTTAGCGATGCCGCCTGCTTCCGCCTCTCGTCCGACCATGAAACCGGTGATATTTTGAAGAAAGATAAGCGGGATACGGCGCTGGCAACATAATTCTACAAAATGGGCTCCCTGTTCAACAAAGGGGGCAAATTATACATTGAAGGAATAAGCAAATGAAAATGGGTCACACACTTTCATCGAAGATTCAGCGAAGAGAACTCCGTTGTTTGCAATGATTCCGACCGGATAACCGTGGATGCGTGCAAATCCTGTGACGAGTGTTTCTCCGTATTTGGCTTTGAATTCGTCAAATCTCGATGCGTCCACGATTCTAGCGATGACCTACGTTGTTTCCAATAGGACTGAAATTCTTTTCTTGTTTGATGTTATTTGATATACCTCACGAATGTCATAATTTTTCTTAACATTGTCACCAACGATTCCATAAATATCATCGGCAGGATAGAGAGGTTCTTCTGGTTGGGCTACAGAAATATCCGGCTTCTTCACCAGATTCAGATTACCGACAGCCCTTCTTGCCTAACAGAAAGATGAAAAATTACAAACGGAAATGAATTAAACCAATAAGAAAACATTATACTGACCAGATGTAACGCATGGAGATCATCAACGGCATAGTGATCCGTAACTCCGGATTTACTATTAAGTAAAGTTGTTTCAGTTATAAACAGCTATGCAATGAAAAGTTAAATTATTAAAATACCTGCAATGAAGGTCCGCACCACCCAATTCCTCTGCGCTGATTTCCTCACCCGTGGCAGCCTTGACTAGTGGAGGTCCAGCCAAAAAAATGGTTCCTTGTTTCCTAACAATAATACTTTCATCGGCCATAGCTGGTACATAAGCGCCACCCGCGGTACAGCTACCCAAAACTACAGCAATCTGTTTTGGACACAAAATGTTGATCACACATGGAAAACTATAGAGTATTGTGAAATTTGTACTTTACTTGAGAAATTCCCTTGGCAGACATGTTTGCTTGATTGTAAAAGATTCTTCCAAAATGTTCTCGATCAGGAAAGATTTCGGCCTGGTGTGGCAGATTGGCACCTCCAGAATCGACCAAATAGACACAAGGTAAACTGCAACACATTTTGTTTGAAGAACAATCGTGAATTTGCATTTAATACTTTTTTTAAGGAAAATATTCACCTATTCTGTTCGGCGATTTCTTGCGCTCTAAGATGCTTTTTTACTGTAATCGGGTAGTAACTTCCACCTTTAACAGTCGCATCATTCGCAACAATAACGCATTCGTTTCTGCAATTTCAAGTGAGTATGCAACATTTTGACAATATGAATTCTTTGTTAAAAATTTTACCCCATGATTCGCCCAATTCCAGTAATAACACCTCCGGCAGGAACCTCATCAGATCCATACAAATCCTTTCCAGCCAACTGAGAAAATTCAAGGAATGGTGAAGATGGATCAATTAAAGCTTCCACCCTCTCTCTCGCCAATAGTTTTCCTCTTGACTTGTGTCGCTGAGTGGCTTTTGCACCTCCTCCTTCTTGAACTCTCTGAATATTTGCTTTCAGTTGGGAGACTAAGACTGCCATTCTATTGTAATTATCCTGTAAGAAAAATTAACTGTATGTTAACTAACAATAAATAATTTTCAGAATTAAAGCTACTATTTTATTTTATTTTAAAACTTTTCGGAAGTAAAAAAAAACAACCTGGAAGGTGTCAGAGTTTCTATCTTGATCTGTTCCAATCGGAACGACATTATTATTTGCATAGTAATTTCTGGAAGAAACAGGGACAAGTCGTTTCATATTGCACATTACACGGTAGCTGAGATTACTGTATTTTGCGATCGACATCATTTTTATGGGACTATCTCTCGGAATTAGAGAGCCTTCTCAAATTTACGGAGTTGTTTTTCTCGAGTCTTTAAAGCCCGGAATTAGTTACAGTAAAAAATGAAAACAGTTCGTCTGCAAAGAAATGTAAACCCAACGTTGCCTTTGTGGATCCGCAAACTAAATCAATTAAATCCAGAAGGTAGACCATTTAGGAGTTAGAACCATAAATCTTGAAATATCACTAAATTCTTTATAAATATACTACTTTATCCAATACTGGGGTACAGAAGGAATAGTTTCAATTTGTAGGTTTGTCGTTTGTTATCAGACCAACTGGTTCAAGCAACTCAGTTAACCGTAACATTGGTCGGCTGGTCGCCGAATCCCAGAAAGAGTCTACGAAATCTTCGTTGAGATTCGTTCGTCATCGAGTCGGCGGTATCGACTGTTCTTCGTTTCAGTTTCTTGTATTTTGTTGTTCGTGTGTAAAAGAAATGGTTCTCTAAAAAAAAAATTTAAGATTATCGGCGTGTTTATCAGTGCCTTACGCCATAGTGTATACGGTTTCTGTATTTGACTTCATTTGTGATATCGTCTAGTGAAAATAACTATGAGAGGGTACTACATCGTGATGGAGAAAAAGATGGTGTAGCAGCGATGGTGAAAGAAGCGAACAAACAGGGCTAGGCCACCTGCCAGTGATAACTCGAACGTGACTTCTTACGAGGTCGTTGACATTCTGCGTCATTCCTCCTTGATTTGGGGTATATTTTTGCAAATATTTTGATCATTTGATTAACTGCAACTTCAGCTTGTGTGTTCATTCAATAATTATTTGATATTGCAGGTGTTTTAGTCAATAATTGTGGTGTCTTGAGAGGGAAGGCTCAGTCATGGACTATCCAGATGCTTCCTATTCGCAGCCACTCAGACTGACTTATTCCTTACATTCCAAAACTATGATGGAATCTATTCAATCTTGTCAGAGAAGACTGTGTTACACAGATGTACAGCTTATATCTGAAGGAGGGATTGTCTTTGCTCATAGCATAGTCTTGGCTGGTGCAAGCAATTTCCTCAAACATCTATTGATCAGTAATCCTGATCCTACAATCGTGATTCATTTGCCTGGTGTTGATTATGAGCCTCTACGTTTGCTGCTTGAAGTTTTGTATGGTGGGGAGGAACTACAATTGACTCTTAAGCAGGTTGTAGCCCTGCAGGACCTTGGTTCCCTTCTTCACATTGACATGTGTAACTCTGCAGCAATGGAACAGGCATTCCTTCAAGCATCTCAAGAAGGTGTTCTATCCATTCCTGGATCTCTTCAGCATTCAGTTGACATTATCCCATATAGTAATGAGTCCAGTCCGGCTCCTACTCCTCAACCTCCGCAACATTTCGAATTGCCTTCTCGGCGCACTCCAGCCAGGTAAAAGTTCGTCTATTCATTTTACAACATTACAAATGATTATTTGTTTTTATATGTATAGATCCAGTAACAGCCCTGGGAAAGCTGGTCATAACAACAATAACAACAATAATAATAACACTACCAGCACCAAGAAACGTAAAAGCGGAGCCCACAGTAGCCCTGCCACCATGGCACCTTTCTCTTTGTTGTCGAACGTGACACCTAATCGTGCTGGCCAGGGCACCAAACGTAGTTTGAATGACGAGTCAATTGCTGACGACGGCGAAGACATGGAGAAGATCGCAATAGTCCACCCTCCCAAGAAACTCTCGCGAGCTGCCCTGAAAGAAATGGTGACGTGTCGCGAGTGCCACACCCCGTTCAAGTTGATCATGCAACTAAACCAACACATGAACCGTGAAGGTCATTTGTTTCCTCCTTGCCCGGAATGTGGTATCATCCACTCGACCCTTGAGTCCTTGATTTCTCATGTCGATGTGCATCCAGCTGAAACTGTATTCACCTGCAAATACTGCCAAAAAGGTGTTCTGGGTCACGATCGCTACCTCTACCACATGCTCATGTGCAAGAGCCTCATTCGCGGGGATTATGTTTGTTTCATCTGTCGCAAGTCTTTCCGAAATTCGGGCAGTCTTAAGACTCATTTGCTTCTGCACACGGGCGCAAAGCCTTTCCCTTGCAATTATTGCTCGGCCTCCTTCCGCCAGCGACACCACCGTTCCCATCACGAGCGCTCGGTGCATTTGATGCAAGGACTGATCAATGCAGACCAGGTGGAAACGGCAGCAGCTGCTACCACAGCGGATCAAGAAGTGTCAACAACACCTCAGTCGGTGGTGGACGGAAGTCGACCTTTCCCATGCGGTATATTTTAGGATTCTATTATATTAAATATTAGTATTATTATTATGTTATATTATATAATATTTTAGGATTCTGCAATGCAGCCTTCCGTCAATCAAATCATCGGTCGTATCACGAAAGAGTGATTCATGGTGTTGATCGCCGGACACGTCAGCCTAAAGGCGGACCAATGACACGGATTCCTACCGCTGTTGGTGCCGGAAACGTTGCTAGACCTAAGGGAGCCAACGGTGGAGCTAGGAAATCTATTACACGACCAAGTGTTGGCAATGGTTTTACATCCGCCGTCGAAGCGGATGATGACGAAGAGATTGATGATGGAGAAGATGCTGAAGATGTGGATGCCGAAGATGCCGATCCTGACGCCGAGGATGGTGATATAGTCGAAGAAGATGGAGAAGCTGAAGTAGAGGGAGAAGCAGATGGTTGGATCGATGAGGAAGTTGCTAGTCTAGATCCTGATGCCGAGGACGATGACCAGGAAGAAGAGGAAGAGGGGGGAGAAGAAGAGGAAGAGGAGGCAGGAAGTGAAATTGCTGCTGACGCAGTGAGTGTAGCCTCTGCTGGAACCAAAGTTGATTCAGAGGCAGAAGATGCCGCCTGACAACGAGTAATTTCAATAACTGAAAGCCCCTAAGAACACTATGAAATTTGACTAAACAGCACCAAAACCCACAATGCCTTAAGGACCTTTTTAGTTCCCCCTCCCTTTCTCCCTAATCTATGTTTTACTTTCCTTACAGGTTTTTAGACAGCGCGCAAAATACTTGTAATTGAGTTGATATCTGCATAAGATGTCGTTTTGATTTTTAAATGATGTTCCACTTGCGCATCTCTCGCTATAATTTTTACTTCTATCATGTCACAATGTGTCTTATTTGCTGCCTGATGTTTTTTTCTCGTCCCACTTTTACAAATTGCCTTTGTCTTGTGTATGTCACGGGAATATTAAACTTTACGTGTTAAAAGTGAGACTGAGAATTGTCGTTTTATTCGAGGATGATGAACTTTTACTGAGCAATGACTGCTTGGTCGAAACGACTTAACGAGGTCAGTTATTCAATAAGGTAAGGAACGGGCAAAAGAAAACAAAAATAAACCCAACAACGACGAAAAAAAAAAGTGAACGAAATAACTGAAATTTGAAATACTTAATATTTAAAATTTGCAGATTAATTTCCGGTTGCAGAAGTAGATAGAGTTCCACTCCCTCCTCCGTAGTTATGGCTGAGGAAAATGACCTCAAGATCTTCAGCGGGCAGGACTCCACGACGATCAGTCCATGCCTGACCTTCGCTGGTAAGTAGTCGACGCATAGGTATAGCAGTAGCAGCCATGCAAAGGACGCGTCGTGCAAGTTTGGAGAGAAATTTGTATTGGCCTTCCCTGGCTTTCCACCAACGTAGAGGTTGAGGTTCTTCCAAGCTGACTGCTTCTTCGTTTTCGTAACACTGAAGTTCTGACTGGGCAATATTCTCCGGCAGTGACAAGGATGAATTTCCATGCCCACCAAGACCATCTTTCTCATCGTCATCAACTACATGAGAAACGGGTACTGCAAATATGTCCTCCAGCATAACTGCAAGCTTAGGTTTCTTGCCGGCTGGTGACTGAACACCGCGATATGTTAAACTATTAGTGCCGGCTCCCCCTTGCTTTTTTATGACCTTGGTGAGCTCTTTGCGGATTAGTTGTTGGACAGTCGTCTTCTCTTCTTTGGAGAAAAATGGTAGCCGCTTGAGACGAGGATCCAGGTACATTGCCATACGCAACAACTGTTGAGTATCCTCTCGCTCGTAGGCGTTGCGCAACGCGCTACGTGCAAGAGATTTTAAATCTCTTAGAAGATGAGTGTCGTCGTCAGATTCCGCTAGGTTCACTTGAGTTAGCTTAAATAATAATGGAAGCACCAGCGAAACTGACGGATAGGGATCTCCACTCAGCGTATCAGCTGCTTCGTTCAGAGGTTTCAGAACAGCCTAAATGAAACGATAACCATAAAATTATGGGTGTTACTCTACTATTTAGAATAAGATGAAAACAAAATTACCTGCAGAGCATCTAGGGCAAAAGTCTCTTTCTGATTAGGTAGAAAAGCCGACGTGTCTTCGCGATTCTCGGTGAACACGACTTGGATAACATCCCGTCCAACTTGAAGCCTCTGCAATACTGTATAAACATAATTTAATTGTACAAATATACTATAGAAAGACAATATAATTTACTGTATACCTGTATAAACCTGAAACCATGAGGCAGAACGAGGAAGGCTGGAGGGTAGGCCTGATAAGTTCTGACTGCAAAGTCTTTCTTGGATTTTAATCCTTAATTCAGGAGTTCGTTGAATGTGGTTGACAAGAGTTCGAACACGCTTTAGAGCACCTTCTACTGAAGGAACTTGCATGGCCTTGTTAGCTGCGTGTTGGAGAGCTGCAGCCAAACAATTCACTTGCGGAAGGTGTATTGTTTGTAGGGCGTTGTTGATGAGTCCTGGAGGAAGATCAGAATGCTCAGGTGCTGTTGAACCGGTCACTGCCCAACGGATCGTAAGACGCCAGTCGGCCATTAGTCGTTGCAATCTCCTCGTCAGATCTTCAGAATCTTGATTTTGGGTTAATTCTAGCGTCGCCAAGTAGCGGCTATCCACCACCCATTCCGTGTTTACGAAATGGCATGCAACGCCAAGGTAGCAAACGTCAACCTCGCGGCTCTTCCAAACATCCAGGGTGAGGGAGCAGTACTCGACACCAACAATAGAACACAAAATTTTTTTTTTCTCTTCTTGATGGAGAGTTGGTAGAAGTTGTGTTCGATATTGGTTGGCTGTCTGAAACTCGAAGCTAGGATCTAGTAATTTGATCAAACTCTGAAAGCCTGGGCCTTCAACAGTGCCGATAGGAAGACAGTCGGTCACAAGTGATCTAGTGATGTGATTGGTCAATTGCTGCTTGCGGGAACTATGCCAGTGCCAAGATTGTTGGTTCGAAAGTCCTGTTGATGTTGGGGCAGACATTTCGTTTTCGCCATGAATTGAGGAATTGTTCAACACGCCAGGTATGGCAGCTCCACGGCGAGCGTAATTGCCTCTTCGTCGCGCTTCTGGGCTAGCTTCCACAACAATTAATTGGCCTAAGTAATTTTAGATTAACACAAAAGTTAATTGCATTTTCGTTTCATTTGCCTTCTAGAATGCATAGAGCAGTTACAACTTAATTTACTCCCACTTCAGAAAATGATCGTACCTGGATCTCCAATCGGATCCGGAAGCCTAGATGCTCGTCGAGCTGTGCGTGGCGAGGGTCGCATTTCCCTTAGACCTGCAGGCATGACGTCACGATGGTATCGTTGCAAATGATACTGCAGATTCGTGGTATTGCCACAATAGGGAAGTTCACGGAGACAAAGTCTACACAAGACACGTCGTCGGTCGGGCGTATCAGAATCTCCCAGTGGCACGAAACCAAAATGTTGCCAAACAAAACTCTTTGCATGGGGATGAGCTATAATGCGGATAGGAGTAGCTCCTTGTAGTAAAGCCATGGCTCCGTCATCTCCGTCTCCCAACGCTTCTTCAGCTTCATCTAGATCATTCAAATTTGATTTTGTAATATATAATGCCAATTTGATAAACAGTGAATTTTCCAAATAATTACCATGAACTTCAGCATCAGCTGACTCATTAAGTCCTTCATCTGCTTCTCCTTGAACATAAATGACATTTTCAGACTAGAAAAAAATAAACTTTAATAACAGTTTAGCACAAAGTTGGAGAACATTTAGAAATTACTTCTACAGAATTCACAGCTTGGTAGAGCTGGGTCATCCTCGCAGTTTGATCTGGACCCTGATTACTGGATCCAAAAACATAAATAGGATCTGACAGATTCAAAACAATAATGATTTGATTGGGTGTACTATTTTTAAATGGGTAATTTTGGGTAATTGCAGACAACATTATACCTGAGGAATCTCCATACGGATTTGGGATCTGAACAACCACAGTGTATGGGGTCTCTTCATTTCCAGAAGACTGACCTTCTCCTTGCTCCATCACTTTAATTTTATCCTCAAGCTGGAAAAACAGTTTTCATTAATAAGAAACTATTTCTATCAACATACAATGCAAAGTGTGATTCACTGATAAAATCTGATCAAATATAAACAAACTATTAAACAATATCAAAGGAATAAAATACTGTATAAATAATTTTAAAAATGAAGTGAAGAAAAATTTGTATCCACAATTTTGAAATGCGCGGGATACAGAATCTATATTCTCATAATTAAAAATATTATACAAGGTGTTGGTTCATCAAATCTTCATCTTGGATTATTGAATTTAATGATGCCATGAATCTTTATTTTAGTTTATAACGTTGACATAAGTCATTAGAACTGAAAAAAACGTTCAAATCCTATGTCTTAAAGCCATTAAAATGAAAAATACGTACCAGCTCTATAAATTCGAATGTTTTTCAGCGCCTTTATATCGGCATTCGATCATCTAATAAATCGGCTGTTATTTTCTTTGCTTCACGTATCGGTTCAAGCTCGAATCGATGTGTCTTGGAAAATGGCGATCGTCTGAGATAAAAGGGGATGCGCCTATCACTTCTGACTTACCTGACATCTGGTGATAGATTCTGGAGATAGCACATATACCTATTTACATGGCGTATCTAAGAAGTAGTCGTTAGGTGGCAGTTCGGCATGGCCCATGCATCCCATCTGTTTTTTATCCGATGTCTGTATGGAAGGCAAGGGGACGTTTTTTTTTATCTTCTTGTTTCTTGCATCTTGGCTTGTTAACCGAGGTCCTCACATATTTTTGCCTTGGCTTTTTGCAAAGGCATCTACAATCAAAGTAGTCCTAATCATTCTCGCACCCTTATAATTATGATTAAAATTTAAAAAAAATAGCAGTTCTTGTTTGCAAAGTTTTAAACAAATTTATGCAATTCTCGATATCAATTACAACACTGTCAATCCGTTTTCAAATTACCCGCGTCATCGATACTAGCAGTCGATTGAAATATCTAGCAGAGTAGCAGACGAATTATATTTATCTGATTGAGTTAAACCTGGAAGTGTTTCAAATATAGAAAACAACAAATCAGTATTTAATCAACTTGTTGATTTCAAAACACATACAAATCCATCAGAATGATTTCTAAATTTGAGATCTAATCGGTTTTATTGCTTTAATTATTTTAGGAAGATTAACAAGATCTAAGTCATTGTTTGTGATAACATTGCAATTTTCTTGGCATTGGACTGTGGGCCATCATCAACTTGATTGCTTCATCATGGTGGAGGGCAAAAATGATTATGCATCAGATTCTGAAGTCCGGATACTTTTAGCCAGTGTTGGCTCTGAAGAGTTTTCAGAATCGGATGATACCAGTCTCTACTCAGGGAAAGATGTAGCAGTTCTGGACAATAGTCTTGTTTCCATCTCATCCAAGAAAGTAGTTTTGAAAGTGTATAAACGAAGATGGTTTATCTTAGGTCTATTCTCCTCATTATCTTTCATGCAGGTTAAAAAATTTGAAAAATTTGGCATAAATTAGGTATTTACACTGAATTATCCATTGTTTTCTAGTGCACGGTTTGGAATACATGGGGACCAATAGCTGAATCTTCACTCACAGCTTTCCCTAGCTGGGATGCTAAAACCATAGCCTTATTTGGAAATTGGGGTACAATAACATTTGTCATCTTTACAGTGCCTCTAATCTGGCTTTGTGATCTATATGGTATTTGTTTTTAAGTCCTTATATAAAACTCTTTCTGGCTGATTAAAAACATTGTTTTATAAAGGATTAAGAGTTGGCATGATGGTCAGTGCTTTACTCATGGCATTTGGTACTTCAATCAGATGCATATCAATGAATGAAACCATTTTTACATGGATGGCTCATTCTGGAGCTAACTTTAATGGAATAGCTGGAATAGTCTTGTGTGCTGTTCCCCCTGCATTATCTTCTCACTGGTAAGTTACCTTATATTATTAATTTTTCTGAGGTAATTAGCTAAATATTCTCATGTAGGTTTCCCCCTAATGAAAGGACCACTGCTACAGGGATTAGCAGCGTTTTCAATCAATTGGGGAACGCAGGAGGCTTCCTTTTAGGTCCTCTTTTGGTTCGGGAGCCAGATCTTTCAAATAACAAAACAATCACAAAAAGCAATGTCAGATTACTGAGGAACGACATTTTAAACTTAATGGATGCCGAGGCCTTGATTTGCGCAATTCTTTTCTTCTGCGTTGTGGTTTACTTTCCATCAAAACCTAGTCTTCCGCCAAGCTTGACCTCAACAGTTCAACGTTTAAACATCAAAGAAGGATTTCTCCAAATTTTAAAGTATGTTGATGTAAAGTTTTACATATCTTAAAATTAGTTATATAAATTGGTGACTTTTTCGTTAACAGAAATCGAGAGGTTCTTTTGCTGACAGCAGCCTTTAGTTTGTCACAAGGAGTCTTGGGAGTGTGGCTTGGTGTAATGAATGTCATGATCGAGATGAATGTTAATCTGGAGGCACTTAATTTAAATCAGGTTTTAAGAAACTCTTTCACCCTTGAAATTTTCGTTATTACCAATCACTTATTCGTAGGTGCAAAGCGGTTGGCTAGGTTTTTGGGCAATTGTCGCCAGTTGCGTCCTCGCGTTGGTGATAGCCCGGATGACAGATTACCTTGCTGGCCACATGAAAAAAACCATTACCGTGTTGTTGATTGTTTCGGCGATTGCGTTTACCGTCCTGGCCATGATGTGCCTGGCAATGATCGAACCCTCGGCATATCGTGAGAAAATAGCGACCAATGTATTATTCTGAACTTACAATTCTAATTTTATGGTTTTTTCTTCAGTACTGTACGCCACTGTCATTGTTGGTTCCTGTGCTAATTATGCAGCCTCACCGTTATTCATAGGTTCTGAAGGATTTATTATTGATATATAATAATTAATTATAATTTTTAACTTATTATTATTGAATTTATTATTCATAGAGTTGGCAGTCGAAATGGCGTTCCCTGTTGATGAGAGTGTTGTGGGTGGGTTTATGTCTTGCACATACAATCTCATAGGAGCACTATTCTTATTTGCTTTCTTCATCCCGGATATAGGTAGTTTGATCAATTAAAACTGAATAATTAAAAATAACAAGTCGACTATTTTGCAACCATTTCCTTGTACTTTGTTTAGGTGTCACGTGGATGAACTATTGTTTAGTGGCTGCACCTGCCGTTTCACTACCTTTTGTGTTCTTGGCGAAAGAAGAATACCGTCGCAGTAGCTTAGACAAAGAATGCGTTGAAGACAAGTCTTTACTGATAAATTCAACGTTAGGTTATAACGACGAGATTTGATCTCACGTATTTAATATGCGCTAATCATTCCACTAAAATAGTCCTCATGGAGTTATTATTTGTACACAATTTTGTCTGTTATTAGAATATTTCGTTCTTGTCTATGCTTCGTGAGGCAATGCTATGTGACTTCGCAAAATCTAGTGCAATTGAATAGGTGAAAATTAGCTGTATTTATATTATTTACTATACGCCATATTTTCCTTGTTGCTTTTTGTATTGTTCCATGTTGATCATTGTTGGTTGTATACATGTCTAGAAAAGAGTGCATATTGATCCTTTGAGACCCCTATCCGTCTGTTGGTCTCGTTCAGTCAGCCAATGTTAATTTCTTTATTTGTTTTCCTCTCATATTCGATTCGAATTTTAAGAAGCAGTGGTGTGGTTTCTTTAACTATACCAGGAGAGAAAACACCTAAAAAAACGAGGCTTTATTTATAAGTAACTTTCTCTTCTATTCCAATATGACGTATTGATCTCAAAGAAATCCAGAAACAAATACAAAAATCTAATTCCGCTCCTGCCTTTACGTATTAATCTTATTTAACCTGCGCGATAGCGTTAGCGATAGCGTTAGCGATAGCGTTTCTTCTCAAATGTTACCATTTCATCCACATAGCGTTCAGCAACAGCAAGTAATATTTTTTCATGTTTTTCATACATAATTTCTAGCTACAGCACTCGCTCTTAAAAAAAAAATTAAAATTAAATAAATTGCGCTACGGTTGCGGTTGCCAAAACTTTTTTGCATCGTCTGCTTCGGGTGCTTCATCTGCGTTCTTTGATGAAGTGATTTTTCTAATAGTTGACACCAGCAGAGTTCTGTTTCTGCTCTAAAGTGATAACTCGTGACTTAAAATAATAAAGATTAGCGAAAGGATCAACAATAATGGCGGATCAAAAAGGTAGCGTTGGAATCAATGCAATTCTTTTGGGACCACCTGGCTCCGGCAAAGGAACTCAGGTAAAACAAAAATATGAATGCCATGAAATACGAGTTTCGTTTCATCTCAAAATGATGTTTAATTATAATGTGTAGGCCCCTCGTCTTAAAGAGAAGTATTGTGTTTGCCATTTGGCCACTGGTGACATGCTGCGTGCTGAAGTAGCTTCAGGTTCAGATTTGGGAAAGACTTTAAAAAAGACTATGGATGAAGGTTTGAAGAAGAAAACCAAAGAAATTTACTGAAAACTGATAATATGTCACTAAAAACAACTTCTTAACTCAATATTTCAGGACTTTTAGTCAGTGATGAACTGGTCGTGAATCTCATTGATGCAAACCTTTCAAAACCTGAGTGCAAAAATGGTTTCCTACTTGATGGCTTTCCTCGCACTGTGGTCCAAGCAGAAAAGGTATTTTTGAATTTTGATGCATGATCTAACAGTTTTATTTAAAATATTTCAACTTGCAGTTGGATGGTCTTCTTTCTGAACGTAAGAAGAAATTGGATTCTGTCATTGAATTTGGGATAGATGATAGTCTATTGGTACGCCGTATTTGTGGACGAATGATTCATTCAGCAAGCGGTCGTAGTTACCACGAAGAATTTCACCCTCCCAAAGAACCAATGATTGATGATGTAATTCAAATAATAGATTTTTTTCTTTAACTCAGTTAAAATATTAAACCGTTTAAATGCATCAAGGTCACCGGAGAACCATTGATTCGCCGTTCGGATGATAATGCTGAAACTTTGACGAAACGCTTGGTGTCATACCACCAACAGACTTCGCCACTGGTCGACTATTACTCCAAAAAGGGTATGGAGATGAAATGTTATCTTTCTAGCATTGTTTATCGTATTCTACATTCTTTCTAGGGATCCATACGAGGGTTGATGCTTCGTTATCTTCTCATGAAGTCTTCAGAAATATTGAGAAAATTTTCTCTGGTGCCAAGTCTAAAGACAAGGTCATGTTCATCTAGGGCTAGGGTATTTATTGACTCTATACCAAATTGATCATGTTGCAGTTTATAAACGACTTTTGGAAATGAAAGTGCACTATAGAAGTAGAGTGTAATGACTATTTCAGTTTTTGGGGGATTTAAAAAAATAAATACCAGGCTCGCCTGTAATTGTTGACAATCAGATTTCAAATATTAAGAAAATCGTCCGGGGTTAATTCAAACGTTCAAAGGTTTCATCCGGTGTTGATTCGTCATCTTTCATTAGAATTCTGCGCAACATTGGGGCAAGAAAAGTGAAAGTGAAAGCACTTTTATTTTCCCAATGTAACCGAGGTTGACGTCTTGATTTCTGAAAGGCAATGTACGGGAGTGGCTTTGGGAAAACCGGTAAGCCCGGGTTGGTAAAGCTGGGAAATCACCAAGGACGCAGGATTTCTCTTGTGAATGATCTTTCTAAAAGTTATTCTAAACAGCAGATGATAATCGACAGCAAATGTTTACCTCGTCGTAACTCATCGTTCTTCTGCTCTGAATATTCTACGGCAACATTCTTTCGCTTTGCATATGGAATCTATGAGATAAATTGAGTTTTTGGGGGAAAAAAAAATTTCCTTTGTCGGAAGGGATCTGTTTCTAAATGCTTGAACGTTGAGAAAAGTTTTCTCTTGATAGAGAAAACAAAGAGAAAGAGAAAAGAGGCTGGTTTTCGCTGGCTTTCTCCATTTTTTCGGTTTTGTAGTAAATGTTACTCGATGGCGCGCACTTTCTCCGTTCCTCTCTACCTGTGTCATGTATACACCTTCTTTAAGCCTCCTCCTCACCCTCCGGTCCCATCATCCCACCTCCTAGTGTACACCTTTTTTCTACAGTTTTCATTCCTTTCTCCATATCCGCTCCCCACCAAGCTCTCCCGCCTGTTAATGTAGGTCAAATGCAGCCGAGAGTCTTCTCCTCCTTTTTCTTTCTTTTCCCCCCTCCCCCGTCCAACTGCCGGCCCCCGCCGTCCGAGAGAAAACATAAGCAGAATCTTTCCCCCCTTACGTAGTGTACGCAAAGGGAGGAGAGGGAGCTCTCCGCGCCGCACGCTGATTAACCAAGTCATCGATAGGTACCCCTCTCCTCTGGCACGAGTCAGTCTGCAGCAGTTGCAGGTACGGGACACACATTGTGACTGCCGGGAAAAGGGTTTACCTTTCAGAGTCTGTGCTGTCGCCCCAAAAAAGTTCTTTATATTCAAAGTGAATTTAATCGCAGTTGTTTTCAAGTCTATTACTTGGGTCGTGTACAAGTGATTCCTGCGTTAAACGAAAGGGGAAAACAAGTCTTTCTGTTCAGTGTTTGAATCACGTGAATAGGTCAACTAGGTCATCGCCCAATTTGTCGCCAGTGACACCCATCAAAACAAACCGGTACGTTCTTCATTTGTTGTCGTCTGCCTCCTGTCAATCGCCATGTTATCTGCTTATTATTCTAACAAATTGCATATGTACAAGTTTAGCGACGTTCACACGTACATGAGGCAGAGAGTGAAACGGTGTCCGCTTTTCGCTTTTTATTGATGAAACGTGTTTTTTCTTTTATTTCGTTTTGCCCTTTTCTGATGTGGACGGAATCCAGTCAGTAGGTCAAGTCGCGCTTTCTCCCCACTCTTTCCACCGTGGGCCGTTTTACCTGTTGGCTGACCTCTGCTGCAGACGTGACTTGGAAGACTCGACCACTTGTTTAACTCTGTTTCAGACATCCTTGGCATCCAGATCTCTTGCTTCTCTTCGATTGGCAAACATTTCCACCACATCGATCATGAAATTACGGAGCTCCATTCTGATTTTACTGGCCGCCGCCACCGCAGTCACTCTAGCGGCTGTGACAGGTAAACATTTACCCCGAATTTGTTCCGTAATCCGCTCTTCTTGGAAAGTGATCAAAACACAAAGTTGATGGCGAGGTAATATTAAGAAAAAAAGAAAGATTGACTGAATCACGAGCTGCAACTAATTCACTGAGAAATAGTGACGAAACAGGCGATGTCGCAACGAGTGAGAGTTCCATCCGGATCCGGATTGTATTAATGTTTTTTTTTTTGTTATTTACTTCGAGATCTATTCTTTGGAAAATGGGAAACTTTCACTGAATGTGAGTTGACCTGAAACGGATCTAGACAGAATAGACCCCGAAGCGAAACAAGAGAAAAACAGAAAAGAAAAAAAGAAGCCTCGTCAAGTCCCTTCTTTCTCGGTGAATTTAGTTTTGGGGTTTTCCCTCAACAACGGAGTCTTGAGGTTGTTTGAATGATGTTCAAGCAAATGCACACTTTCCCCATTCGGAGAACGAGAGAGAGTAGATCAAAGTGCTAAACTTAAAAATAACTCCTACTACATTTGTTCTAATGTTCTTTGACTAGAAACCGACGGACGACTTCAACGTGTGACCCAGTTGATTGAGAGAGTCAAGAGGCAAAGCGTTGAGGAAGACGCAGCCGCTGCTGAATCGACGACGACAAGTGAGTAAACATTTTACGGCCACGTCTAATTCGGACCCCCTTTTTGAGAAAACGCAATTTTGAGTTTTACTACACCTGTAGAAAGATTTTTTTTAGACTGTAGACTAGCGACCGACTTATTTTTTTTCTTTTTTGCGCACCGCACAACGAAAGTTGATTACTGATTCACTTCACGCACGCTTTTCTCCACCTGTTTCTCTTTCCATTAAACATTTGTAACGAATCGCCAGTCAGGACCAACACAAACGACCGCATGGACACCAATCTGTCGAGACTTGTTCTAACTGAAAAAAAAAAGACTAACGGCACTGACTCGCGTTCAATGGCTCGCACACGCTTTGATTTTGGGCTGGTTTTTGCATAATATAGGCAACTTTGGCTTCACGACTCGACTTTCCGTTATTAGTTCCGTTATTATTTAAATCTTAAAAATGTTGGAAGAGAGAGTGACGTTGTATTTGAGAGACATCATCAGCATCCAAATCCGTCCAATTATTCAGTCGCCAGCACCGACGAGGATCCGCAACATCGCGATGGACGAGGACTCGGAAGCACCCTTTTTCAAATTGGCAAACTGACGTTGAGTCACCTGTTGCCTTTGGCCACTGGGGGAAATCAAGGCGGCGCTTCATCCACCAACACTGGGGCGACGGCGGAGAAGATCAGCTCGGGAAACAGCGTCGAAATTGCTCTGCCCAGCAGTACGGACTCGCCCAAAATCACCACTTCGTCTTCTTCGACCAGACCTTGCACGACACCGGACGGAGGACGAGGACAGTGTCGTGATTTAGGTAGCTGTCCAGCCTTGTTGCTTCAGCTGGACAGTTTGCGCAAGTCGATTTGTTTCCAGAGCCTTTTCGTTCCTGGCGTTTGCTGTCCAGAATCCAAACCCGGCAACAACGCCCTGGTCGCCATCATCAACCAGCTGGCCGGAGGAAGTAACAACAACAACAATAACAACAACAACAACAATCGGGTTACCACCACGACGACAACCAAACGACCAACAACGATCGATTACGATTCGCTCACTTCTCCGGTGACTTTTGCTCCGACAACAACTCGTCCGTTTCAAACTTTCCTCAATCCCATCGTCAGCTCAGGCTCGCAATCTCAGGGCGTACAACCTAAAGGTACTGGTATCTACCTTCTGCATCCCCCGGGGGTTATTATGTTCTTACAAATTTTGACTAACAAATCATGGCGGCATATTTTTAAAAATTGTTTCATTAACTTTATCAACCGTCTTAACAATGGGTGGGAATTTTTTGTATCTTTTAACAGCAACATGTAACAGTTAATGTAATTGGTAGGTATGTGACTATGTGCACCAATTTAATGATTACTAGTCGATAACCATTGACCCATTGTAGAAAAGTAGCCAATCTCAATAGCAGAATGAAAGTTGCCGATTGGATTTTAATTTGATTTGATTTAAATTTTTACAGGCCGATGTGGTCAAGTCCAAGTTTCTTCCTTTCGAGTGGTTGGTGGTGAATTGTCTCAGCCAGGCGCTTGGCCTTGGATGACGGTAATAATACAGTGATTGATTGAATCTCTTATTACACATTTGACAACAATCTCTTTCGTCCCCCAAAAATCACGCGCAGGCCATTTATCTCAATGGGCCGAAAGGCACTGAATTCTGGTGCGGTGGCACCCTCATTAATGAGCGATTTATCATGACTGCCGCCCACTGTACCCTTGACGGTCGCCAAAAAAGGTATTACACGCGTTCTATCAATATTGAAATATGCGACACACTTTAATAACACCTCTGACGAAATTGCCGATCGTGAATCAAGATTCCGGGCGTCGCAGTACACGGCCCGTTTCGGCGAATACAACCTTCGGACAACCGATCCTGGCGAGAGCGAGATTTTCCAAATCAGCGAAATTCGAATTCATCCGCAGTTCACCGGCACGGGTTTCTACAACGATTTGGCTCTCTTCAAACTGGAGCGACCCGTCAGTTTCAGCGATTACATCCAGCCCATTTGCCTGCCGTCCAACGTGCAGCGGACAGAAAGTTTCGTGGGTCAGGTACCCACGATCGTCGGATGGGGAACAACTTACTACGGTGAAAATATTTTTTTTTTTTTTTTTTTTTATTGCGGCCGTGTCGTTGCATGGCGTGAATTGCACCTTCTTTTTGCATTGATAATAATGGGGGTATCTTCTTTCAATCAGGCGGGAGAGAAAGCACCGTGCTGCGGGAAGTGCAATTGCCCGTGTGGCGCAACGATGACTGCGACCGGGCTTACTTGCAGCCCATCACTGACGTCTTCATCTGTGCTGGATACGCGGACGGTGGTAAAGACGCATGTCAGGTAACTTTCTTCTTTTTTCCCCCGTTTCCCTTTTCGTTTCTTCTTTTTTTCTCTGGAAGAAACTCTAACCTGAATTTTTATTTTATTTTTTCGTGATTGCGGTGTTCGTTTTCAGGGTGATTCTGGTGGCCCTTTGATGTTACAAAACGAAGGGACGTGGACCCAAGTTGGCATCGTCTCGTTTGGTAACAAATGCGCCGAGCCTGGTTTCCCGGGCGTCTACACTCGCATCACCCACTTTCTGGACTGGATCAACGCCAACGCTGTTTGAAAAATATTATCTCACTCACGACCGTTTCCGACGAACTAAAAAAGAAAACAAAAATAAGAAATCTTTCTCTTCTCATTCTCCCCTCCCATTGTTAAATTGATAATTTTAATTTCTTTCTTATATTATTAAATGACCAGACACAAAACGAACAAAAACAAAAATTCCTCTTGTCAAGCCATGTGCGTGAAACAAAGTTTGGCGACGAGATGGATGGTGTCCAAAAACAAAACAAATTCTGCTGCGCAGACGAAAAAAATTTCCCTCCCAAATTTTTTAATATGAAAAATATCTATTTGTGCCTTTTTGCGAGAAATGATCGAAATAGGTTTAAGAACAAAACAAAAAAAAAAGAGACAAAAATTTTAACTGACTTTATATGGCTGACCACTGTGTGTGCACGTCCCCGTATTTTTTTTTGTGTTCTCCCCCTTCCGTCTCACGCCCTTAATTCCTTACGACTCCCGCACGGACGAAGAATTACGACGCCCTACATGTAGTTTTTATACAGGACAACCAAAACAAAAACAAAACAAAACAAAAGAGAAAAGAGATGTGTGTTTTAAAGTGAAAACAAGCCGGAATACATTCACTTATTTATTCCTATAAATAAATATTAAAAAAAAGACGAAAATTGTCCTTAGTAAGTCGTCAAAATTTATTGCCTGGCGGGGTCCTTTCCTCAAGGTTTTGTGATGAAAAATTCTCTAGTTATTCAATTTTCCCGTCATTCGCACGGAAAATAAACATTGGCGTCGGATGATCACGTCAAAGCGATTCTAGGTTACCAGGTGTGGGTCAACTAGTCACGCAAACCGCAGGTGATGCTACAGGGGCTGTAATATTAGTTGAAAAAAAAAAATTCGACGGGTGCTATTTAGATTGTCATTTGACTTTTGACTCATTTCCATTTTTAAAACCATCGCAATAATAATAATAACAGAAAGAAAATAACAATAACAAGTTGCTCCAAAAGAAGAGAAGAGAGAGAAAAGAAATAAGAAGAGAAATTCGGTACTTATTCTTCTTCTTCTCTCGAAAACAAAGAAGAAACTGCCATCAGAGCCAACTTTCCCAACGTGAAAAAGAAGAACGTACCGAAAAAAATAAAAATAAAATCTGCCAGGTCAAATGGAAAAAATAAACATAAGCGGGCGAGGCGGGGCGCGTACGTTTCTATTTGCATTTTGTTAACATCTTTTGTGTTGTTTTCCTCCTTACAGAATAAAGATTGCGAACGCACATTGTTCAAGATTTACGTTGCCAACTTTCTCATCTGCGCCTCGTCCGGGCTCACAATTTATTTTATCTTCCACACGAGCACAGCATTTGCGTTGTGCATATTTTTCATTTGGTTTTTTAAGAAAAACGCCCAGGACCTTCGAAAATGGGTGAGGGAAAAAGATGATGATGACCTCAACATCATAAAGATAAAAAAGAATCCTTGCATCACCCCCCCCCCCCCCCAAATAAAACAAATTCTACCAACGAAATAAATCTATCGGGAAGGGTTCTCTCTCTCCTGTCGATGGCGCAATCAAACAATCGTGAACATCAGATCCGTGATGTTGTTTTCTACCTTTATTTCGCCCTTGACTCGAGCGCAACTCCCGAAGCGATCGAACCATTAGCGTGCACTGCTGCTGCTGCTCGTTCCAGAATACCAGAAAAGAAAGAAAAAAGAATCGAAAAAATTAATGTCCGTCGGGCAGCAACTCCACCTATTGTGTGAAGGTGACGTTGGTGAAACTTGCGACGATCTTCTCGGCCATTGAAAGTCTTTGACTTTGAAACCGAACGAAAAATAAACGTAAAAAAAACGGCCCAGAATTATAACATTCCGGCTGCCGGCAACGGCACGACAGACATAACATAATTGATCCCGAAAAAAAATAAGCATCGGAGTGATGTCATGCGAGAGAGAGATACACAGTGTGTTTCCTTTCACTGCCGTCGTCGCGTAACTTACTGAGACTGTGAAGGCGATCTCCTGGGCACACAGACACAACTTTGACTTTCAAGGCTGCTGCCGGGCAGACATTAATAAAGTGGGAAATGGTTGCTGTGCTTGTTCAACTCCTCCGCCCAGTGTCATTTTGAGCTTCAACATGGACAGGTGAATATTTTTTCGACTCTCATCCCCCCCACAGCCAATAATAAACTCTCGAAATGAATTTCAAAAAATTTGTGTTCTTACCTTTTGATTTTGATGTGCGCAGGTTGGTGATAATTTGGGCTGTCCTAATTTTGATGGCCGTCGACGTCTCCGTCGGTCAGATCGTTTTCCCAGGTGACACGACCTTCTTGATCAGCCGGCCAGTTGCGCAGAAACAGAACGAAGGAGCGACCTGCACCAATCACATGAATCAGAAAGGACGTTGCAAGCGATTGTTTGAATGTTTCTTCATGTACACACAACTGGCAGATTTAATTAAACAAACGCCCTGTCGGTTGGCCAATCAGCCGTCCGTTTTCGGCGTCTGTTGTCCAAATTCGGAAAGCGACAACCAGAAAACGAGCGGCGTCTCCACGGCCGGAACGCTCTTCTTCCGCCCGCCAGATGTGCCCATTCCCGACTTGAAACCCCAAGACATTCAAAATGCCGTCCAGGCCGCTTTGGTTGTCGTCGATCAGCGAGTGGAACTCGAGAAAAATCTCTTCGACAACCGAATCGTCGTCCAGCCCGACACTCCCGTCAATTTCCATTTGAATTTATTCCCGACCAGTCAGCAGACGTTGCAAGTCGGCAGCAACGCCATCAAAGGCCTCGAATCCTCCATTCAGCTAGTCAATCAGTAAGTGATTCAATCTAATCTAGATCTAAATCAATTCTATTTTAAAACTTTGTCAAAAATCAAACAGAAACATGTTGACGGTGGATCAGGGCCGTTTCGCCCTGCCATTCTTCCAATTAACCAGTTCGTCGACTGATTTAGCAGACACTTGCCGGCCAAAAGTCCAATGTCCGTCTCAGCTGTCACATTTCCGCACGATAGACGGCTCTTGCAATAACGAGCAGCGGCCTGAATGGGGCCAAATTAACGTCGCTCTTCAGCGCATTATCCCGCCCAAATACGGAGACGGTAAAATACAGCACCGTAGATGGACACATCATCATTTCTGGGCGACTAAATAAATTAACTTTCTATCCCCCTCCGCATATGTGTGACAGGTGTTAACACTCCGAGATTGGCCGAGGGAGACGTCGAATTGCCCAGCGCTAGATTAGTGTCACAGTCTCTCACAGAGTCCAGCCATCGCTCCAGTCAAAGTGAAATATGGACACTGATGCTCATGCAATGGGGACAGTTCCTCGATCACGACATCACTCACAGTCCCATCGTTCGCGGTAAAATCGATTTACAATTTTAACAATCATTTAACGACACCATTTGGACGGCTGAAATTATTGTGCAGGGCAAAATTCATCGGGTGTCACCTGCTGTCGAAGTGGCCAGTTTCTCGATGTTTCCGAACGCCACCCCGATTGCTTTCCCATCGCCATCCCGCCCAACGACCCGTTTTATGCCCAGTTTAATCAACGATGCATGGAGTTTGTTCGCTCCTTGCCAGCCCCACGGCCGGGATGCACTTTCGGGCCTAGGGAACAGGTAAATTGCATAATCAACAACAACCCTTTTTGTTTTCTTTCTCTCTGTCGTCGATCGATGAATTGATAACAACTTGTTCTACGACGACAGTTGAATCAAGTCACGGCATTTATCGACGGGTCAACCGTCTACGGCTCGAGTCAAGATCTTTCCAACCAGTTAAGGGAATTTAACGGCGGCCGTCTGACTGTCCAGCGCTCCATACAGGGTCACACGCTTCTCCCCGTCAAGGCTGAAGAGTGTTCAGACTTTCTTCGCCAGCGCTTCTGCTTCAGAGCAGGTTTTTCATTTAAATTTTAACCCCGTCATTTCGAAACCTTCAAATGACGTCTCGACTCTTTTTCTCGTCCAGGTGACGGCCGCGTCAACGAACAACCCCAACTGGCCGTCATTCACACAGTGTGGGTTCGTGAACACAACAGAATCAGTAAAATAAAGTTATTTTTAAAAAAAGACTGCTGCGCACGCTATAGAGTAGTAGTATTATATAATAATTCTCTTGTCTATAAAACATTAGCCGACGCATTGCAGCAACTCAATCCGTTCTGGAACGACGAGCGCGTCTTTCAAGAAAGCCGAAGGATCGTCGGCGCTGAAATCCAGCAGATCACTTACAACGAATTCCTTCCCATTTTCCTCGGTATATAAAACAAGACCCAAAATAAAGAAAAAGTTTGATTGATGAGAGCCGCAGCCATTAATCATAACGCACGTTATATCGATCGCAGGGGACGCGTACATGTCCAGATTCCAATTGAAGCCTCTGCCGCCCGGCAGTGGCATGGCCACTAACCTTTACGATCAAAACATCAACCCGACTGTGACAAACGAATTCGCAACTGCAGCCTTCCGTGTCGGGCACAGTCTGGTGCAGGGGATTATTGAGTACGTCTATACATCGAAATGGGATTCGGGGTTGCTGGATGAATTTAAATAACTGAATATATATTTGACCGCGCTTTGAATAGGGGATTCACGGCATTTGGTAGTCAAACACAAAGCCTTTTGCTTCACCAGCATCAATCGAAACCGTTTGAGCTGTACGAAGACACCGGCGTGGACACCCTTGTGCGCGGATTACTAATGCAACCGGCTCAAAAGATGGACAGAGCCTTCACTGACGAGGTCCGATTTCATCTAACCCAAATTGAATTAACGAATGTTAGAATTTTAAATCTATTCTTCATTTCTATTTAGCTCAAAAATCGACTCTTCCAAGGCAAGCAGAGTTTCGGCATGGATTTGATTGCCTTGAATCTCCAACGCGGCAGAGACGTAAAGTTTAAATTCATTTAAATACTCAAACTGTTTTAATCGATAACTGAATTTACTTGCAGCACGGTCTACCACCCTATAACGATTATCGGGAACTTTGCGGTCGTCCGCGGGCTAATCAATGGCAGGACCTTTTGGACGTTATCGACCAACGGGTATGTGTTTACTGTGTAGCCCTTTACAATTTTTTGGAGGGGGGCGTGAACCCAATCTTTTTTGTTTGGGTCCATCAGGTGGTGCAAGAAATCAGTCGGATCTACAACAGCATCGATGACGTCGATCTGTTCATCGGAGGCGTGTCTGAACGCATCGTCGACGGGGCCTTGTTGGGTCCGACTTTCCTCTGTTTGATTGGCGACCAGTTTGCGCGATTACGACGCGGTGACCGGCTCTTTTACGAGGAAGCCACGGCTAAATTCACTCAGCGTAAGTTACACAACACAATTGATCAGCAGTTCATTTTCTCTCCCCATCCGGTTTAATCGCATTGCGTCATTGGCTTTTATTCCGCTTATCCTTTATATAAATAGAGCAACTGGCCAGTTTACGCTCAGTCACACTGGCTCGGATCCTCTGCGATAACGGCGACGACATAAAAGGCATCCAATCAAGCGCCTTCTTGCGCTCTGATGTCCAGTAAGTCAACTTGTTGTTATTATATACACTCCCTACTATCTCCCACCACCACCACCACTCTTTGTTAGCCAATCATCTGGCGTGTGATTGCGCTCTATTGTGTCTACGCACACATGCTCGTGGGTGTCACCTCGCATTTGATTCGACTGACGTGTGGTTCTTTTTTGTTGTTGTTGTTGTCTAAAAATAGGAACAGACGACGGCCGTGCCAAGGATCTACGGATATTGCGCAATTGGATTTGAGCCTCTGGCGTGAATGAAAAACCGCCTCATTATTTACAGATTCTTTGGTGCCTCAAATCAAAATGTTTTACTTTTTGATTATCCCCCCGCAATATACACACACACACACGTACACTTTATTTCGAAATCTAAAACCTCGATGGATTTATTGCGGTTTGTGTTAAATCAACCCGGATCGTGTGGCCTATATAACGATACACTAGCTCAGATTTCAGGGTCTTAGACTCGAGGAGTATGTTATTCCACCCAGTCATTATCGACGTATAGAGGTAATGATGCAATCATTAGGTCCATGTATGCTAAGGCGGGCCTGATTAACCGCCGTGTTCACAGCATCGAATTACGCCCCCGATTCACCATAATGGGAGACTCGATCAAAAGATACGCAACCTCAAATCAAAAACCATTTGATTTTTTTTACAGACGCACCCAAAATTTCTTACAAGAATAACGAGGATATTGTTCACTCACGAATAAAAGGGGGTGGGGAAACCTATACCACTCCTTTCGAAAAAAAAAAAAAAAAAAAAATGCGCCGGAAGCCGGAACTGTCTGATTCTACTTTGAGATGGAAAGGAACGGAGCCAACAGCGTCAACAGTAAAAAATAAAAACAGAAAACAACTTACCGAAAATGTCCGTGAAACTCCAACGTTGATTGGAAGCCGCACTATCATTTTACACGATTTTACACAATTCTTGCGTCACGGTTCAGCACGAATATCATTTGAAAAAAAAAATATTCACATTTTGCACGCTTGAAAGAAATGCACCTGCACACACGTCGTGACCACGAGACAAACTAACTGCCATTCATCATGGTGGAGGCTGCAACAATTAAAAGAGAGGAAGGGTCAGGTAGAATCGAGAAAAAGGAAAAATGAGAAGGAAGAGGTAGGAAAAAAGAAAAAGAAAACTTTATTTGCTACATTCCTTTTACTGCAGTATATCAATCCCCCCCTCCATACACCCCATTACGTAAAGTATTGTACTAAAGTCACTTTTTTTTTTAAATTATTTTTTAACGCACCGATGGATCGTAATGCGGCATCGTTAAGGTGTAGACGTTACAGAATTGTTAAGTCGATCCGCCAGTGTGACGTCCATTTTTCTTTTAGACTTGAAATGTGTATATTATTATGTTACACACCTAATGGTCACTTGAAATAGTTTGATTTATTCACGCTAGGGCTTGTGAGTATAAATCCTTGGAACCCTATTCCGGAATAAAGAAATCCATAAAAGAAAAATAGCGACAGACGGCTATAATAAACTTTGTTTTTTTTTTTTCCCGAGGAAGAAAGCGGATATCCGCCACGGGGAAATTGGTTCAGACGGAAGACACGAAGGCCCCTTTGCTACTGGTGTATAAGACTCGACCCGATTATTATTTTTGCAAGATGGGGCACGAGCGGATGCATTTGTGCTCATTTCTTTTGACTCGTTTTTATTATTTTCCAACTCTGATCGGCTCTCGGCAATAATAGTGAAGTTATATATGTAATCAATTATCCATTACAATCAGCGATGGGCGATGAATAAATGACGAAGCAGTGAAATAGTATAACACATTTTGTCTGTGAGAGATGAAACGTATTGGATTCTAAATGCGGAGTGCACACAACGGTGCCTTTTAGACGGGGAAAAAAAGGGAACTCAAAACATGACACAACAGAACCGAGGAGACAAAGTATTTCATCTAAAAATAATGCGCAAGGGGAAACAGGGACGAGTGGGAGGTGGGGGAGATCATTTTCATCAATTATCGAGACACGCATCACGTCAGGCCGCCGAGGTGGAAGTGAAAAGAAATGACGAAAACGCTAAAATATTGCTGGATAAGGAAAATGAAACTAATGTGGAGGAGAAGAAGAAGAGATGACGACTGAAGAACTTGACTGCATCAATCGGAATTTTCAACTCTTCTTTTGTCCTCTGCCACCCAGAAAATTACAATTCAGCCGGATCGGGAGTCGAGTTGACGACCAGGAGCGGTTCGATGCCGCCCCTGGGATAGCACTGTGGATCGCTGAGCCAAATGAGATCCAATTTCGAGGCGTAGTGCATCTGAACAACGGCCACCAGAACAAGCACGTGCATTATGTGATGCGAATTGAAGAAAAAGTCGAATCGCCCAGGAAACCATCGCTCAGGGATCCGCATCGCCCCGATGAAACCGCCCAAAATCGATATGGCGTCCTTTAAGGGAAAAAAAGAAAAAAAAGAAAAACGTTTGAAAATAATGTCTGCAGCAGTGAATCCTTACACACACATTCTAAATAAGCCCATCATCCCATTAGCGTTGCAACACAATAAACTAAAGATGACTCGATTATGTAGGCCCCCCCCCTCCCTGAATGTAGTATGTCTACTAGTGTGTACGCACCTGAAGCCAAACATGAGAAATGGAATCCGGGTGGCCGGAGGCGAGGTGCATGGTCCGCAAAATCCCCAAGGTTAGACGGATGAGAACCGGCAGGAAGAAGCAAAGTCTCCGATCCTTGACCGTAATGAAAATGGACGTCAGCAATGTGTCGGAATATACAAGTCCCAGTAGGGTACACATTTGCAGGCAATATACATTTAAATGCTTTCACTTTGAATCAGTTAAAGTTGGTAAATTTACCCAGGGATTTCCGCTACTCCCGGCAATAACAGCCTATCCGAGAAACACGATCGCCATCGAACACACACACACATAAAAAGGAAAAAAATACAAAAAAGAAGATCGCCAATGTTATTACGCAAGGCCTTTATATCGATCGGGCGGTTTCCTTCTGCGCTAAAAAGAAACGCGTCCTTATATAAACAACACAAATATTTTTTCTTCTTCTTTACTTTATACAATCCCCAAAGACAGGAGAGAGAGTAGATCAAGACTATCACGATTCCGATGCACGCCGGGAAGCAGTACGTCGCTGCAATAACACCCGTTAGAGCTCCTACATTTTACAAAAGGAAAAGAAAACCAAGAAGAAGGGCATTAATATGAGAGAAAATAAACAGGCGGGGAATGTACACACACACACACACGCCGGAAAGAATATCGCAAACAAAGATGGCGCAATAGAATCAAATGTAGGACCCCAAAAGCAGAAAAAAAAATCTAAGTGCTCCACCCCTATTTTTACGAATGGATTCTATTCTTAGGCCACCACTCCGGCCCGGCCTTTGATTAGACGGAAGGAAGAGCAGGACAATATAAAAAAACAAAAAAAAAAAACAGGCGAGTTTCAATCCCCACGCGTCAAATCAAAATCTAATTGAATTCGATAGAAGAAAGAATGCGGATGTATGTGCATTACCGAAACTTTGCGTGACCCAAATGCCCAGCATGTCCAGCTGCAATAGTCGTCGGTAAACGCTATCGATTTATCCGCGTTGCAAAATCAGGAAAATAAAAAGGGAAAGAAATGTCGATTAAAAGTCAATTGATTGAATCAGAAATTGCGCAACATACCTGTATCCATGGTGATGGTTCATAAAGGTATGGTAAATAGCCGAGCCGACCCACGGACTGAGCACTGCGACGAGGTGGATGTACGGCAAAATGGGGACTTTAATTTCATCATAGGGCATCAATGTCGGCGACCAAAGAATTATGTACAAGACGGGAAGGCCTGTGCGTGCACAAAAGAGAAATCACAAATCACCCATGTGTAAATAGAATCGGTCTCATATCGCTGGGAAGGGGAAAAGCCAAAAGGCAAAAGAGTCGCAGCCGGATTTGATGCAGTGGACGTGCCCTCATTACGGCGATGACTTTGGGAGCCTTGCCATCTGGCCCTGGACTCCGGCCCAGGGGGGGTTTTAGGGAACGTGTACAGCAAAACAAAAATGAGCGGCCTGCCATTTGCACATGATGATCTTTTTGTGCTCAAAGACAGCGGATAATAACGTACCATGAGTCAGAATGTTGATCGTCTCGTTGTGAAAATATGCCAAACTCTTGATGCAGCCGGCCAGTGAAGCTAGTGGACGGTAGCCCTCGTGGATGTAAGGATTGAACTTCAAATGGTCAGGCACCTATCCCCCCAAAGAAAACAGGACAAGCGAAACAAAATGTACAAATGTTTACCAAAACAATCGAAGCAATTTGATAAAGTTGTTATAGTAAGGTAGGGGGTAGTGGTACGAACTTGGGTCCATTTGAGTAAACGCCGACCGGCTGGCCTTTTCCCATGGCCGTTACTGATGTCATCGATTCCATTGCGATCTGTCGTCTCCCGATGATGAGCGCATCCGTTCAACGAATCCATCGCCGACGTTTCCAGACGAGTCCTGTCACTGAATCTGTCCGTTTTATCGCCTCAAAAACACACAATCACGGCCAGCACACAATCACAATCACATCCAACGAGAGGAAAGAAAGAAAGAAAGAAATAAGAGAGAGAGAGACGTTTGAAAAAGGGGATCCTGATCGGAATCGCGTCACTCCTCTGTTGTGTCCCGTCCACAGAGCAGCGCACAGCAACACAAGCCGGTCGCTCTGCCGGCACTGCACAATTCCGCTTCCGCGCTGTATCCAGCCGACAGCCAACAGTCGGGGTAGGAGAGAGAGAAACAGCAGCAGACAGCTGAAAGGCGCGGTAGCAGCCGAGTCGATAGACGGCCCGATGGTAGAGACGCCTGTCTGCCGGACCGGGAGAATACCGACGAAAAATGTCTATCGACACGGAAAACGGCCAAAAAGAAAAATAAGAGAGAGAGAGAGAGAGTTAGTGCGGTGGCGCTGCGCTTTCTGGCTCACGCTCACGCGGACGCCAACGGAAGGGTAGGAGTGTACTAGTCGATGGGTTCGGCATCCACCGACGATCCCAGCTTGAACTTTGTTGGCAACAACCAAAGAAAGAATCGAGAAAAGAAAAGAAAAAGGAATTTCGAAGGGGGAAAGAAGAAGACGTCGATAGTCAAACTCATAAAAAAGAGTAGCAGACGCCTTTCGACGCTGGATCAATAAACCACGGGGGGGGGGGGTAAGGAAGGAAGGAGGGCGGTATAGGATCCACATGCAGACCATCAACTCCTCCCACTCTCCGGTCGTGATTATAAAACTCCCGACGACGACGACGACTCGTACGCGCACACTCTGTCTTAATCGGCTTATTCACAGTCACGACGACCAACAACAACAACAACGTCAGCTGACGTTTGTAGACAAAAGAAATGGAAGAGCTGCTGCTGCCGGCCCGCGTGATGCCGGCCCTCTTTGGGTCGACCTTATTCCAGCATCGGCTTTCGTTTTCGCGTGCTGCTGTCGTTCGCCGGAGTTGCGTCATAAAGAAAAGGGAGAAATAACAATTGACTGTGTCTGCCAAAGTCAGACGGGAGAAAAAGACAATTCAGTTGCACGTGAAAATACATTTCCTCTTTGACAAGTATATATGCTATTTTTTTTTATTATTTACCCGAGCTGTTTCCGAATTGCCGGAAGGGGGTTGTCTGTGCTAAACTTCTTCCGGGAACGGATGGCAAAAAAAAAAAAAAAAAAAAAGAAACCTGGCAAGTCAATTATTGAAGAGAAGACTCTGAGTTAGAAACGTAGAGAAGCTAGGAGTAATCGAGTTCCGATGGCTGCTGCCAAGTAAAGGCGCTTGTGATCAGGATCTGTCACCAGCCATCATTCAATTGGCACCGGATGAAAGAGAAAATAATGAATACGCCAAGGCGTAAAAGGGCGGAAGAAAACGGCACTCGGGGTCGACGGAGGGAGACAATTCGAAACGGAATAGGGGGGGGGGGGGGTCTCATTATTAATCAATCATAGGATCATTACAGAAACGTAAGAAGGTGGAATGCAAAAGCATTCAGTAATTATCTACATACAGCTGCTCTGGATTACATTATATATTAAAACTTTCGAAAAATGTCAAACATTTTTTGAAAAGCCGGGAAATGTTTTACAAGTCAACAGAATAATAAAAGATTCAATTTCTGGGTGGCGCGTGTTACAGTTTTAATAAGAAACGGAGCGAGGAACGAGGGAATTGGCGTGGAGTTGAAAATAATTTAAACGTGAACTGTCTGGTGCAGCGCACAACGAATGAAATGACAAAGTTGACATCAACGGAGACGGAGACTTTCCATCAGTTTGCGCTGGTCTCGGCTTCGTGCTCTTCCATGATCTTGTTGAGCTCGTCCGTGTAAGCCTGGCGAACACGCTGCATCTCCATTAGGAAGGTCTGGTCGGGCAGAGAATCCATCCGGCGCCCGATATCCACCAGCTTCTTGTGCAGGGCATAGTTGAGCTTGTTCATCTTGAAGTCAAAGGTCGTCTTCGGCAGCGGCTGGTGGAGGACAAAGAATACACGTAGAAAATTGGCAATTAGTCCCGCTAAGTCCACGGATAGAAATCGATCACACAAAAATGGGTGGGATATATATATATATATACTGTAAATAATAGTTTCCAGCTGAGCTACCAACGACTAAACAACAATAACCGTCATCCGTCTCTCTTTCTTCTCTCTTTGGACGCACGCAAATTGTATTGTGTATACCTTCAAATTGGCAGAAAGAATTGGGATCAGCTCCTTGGCTCTGGTCAAGATTTCGGGCGGGAACGCGACCATGCAAGCCAATTTCATGCCTGGATGCAACAATAAGACATGATGAATCGCCGGAAGAGGGTCGCGCGGAGTAACGTACTGGTGAGGTTTATAGCAGTAAAAGGGGGGCAAGAGCATAGTCTAGTCATATCAAACTAGAATAAATGGGCCCCGGAAGAGGTTGGATGCGGTTATTTTTTTTTCTTAAGGGGGAGGGGGTTGGTCCGTACAAAAGAAAAGAGCAATAATATTGAGACAGAAAAGTGGATTATTGTCAGAGGAAACGGACCGTAATTCTCCAATTGCGTGACGCCAGGTCGGATGACATGAGTGTAATTCAGCTTAGATCGCCCATCTTCGCGCTCTTCTTCTAGGACTTCCATGTGGTAACTGCAATCCGCCAGTTTTCATTGATACACGCGATCGGACGAGTTGCGGGTGGGAGAGCAGGGACCGCGGCGAATAATTAGGATTCCCCGCAAGGGAAATTGAAATAAAAGGGAAAATAGAAAAGAAACAATTTCCAAATTGAATAAACAAAAGACAAGAACGAGGTAACGAGATGAGCACAGACTTTGTAACGTTAAAGTAGAGATCCTGCAATTTGGTGATGAGTGGCGTGTGTGTTGCAATCATGACCCAAGCTTCGGTCATCATCAGGGCCTCGCAAATGCTCCAACAGATGGCACTGCCTTGATCGGCGGCCGTCTCGTTGCACAACTCGTCGATGATGACCAAAGATCCGGGCCCGGCGTTGCGGACAATATAATTCATCTCCGTCATCTGTCGTGTCAGAAACATTATCAGCCCAGGGACATTACTTACAACGTCAAGCCGGTGCAATTACCAAAAGAGAGAGAATAATGATTAGATTCCTCCCTCTTCGACTGACTACACTGCACGAAAACGTGAAATTACATAGAGGCCTGGCCTCCGACGCACAGCAGAGAATTGAGCATCGCAGAGATTTTCCTGTTTGCATTTATTTTTTTAAAAAGCTTCGTTGGTTGTTTCCTCCTTGCATCGTTTACATAACAGATTCTCTTTGAGAGAAAGATTTAAAAAATTTAAAAAATAAAAAGACGGTGGCCGGGCAACAACACGCATTACACATTTCAGATGGATGAGAGCGTCATCTGCAGCGACCGCTTCCTCTTCATTACGGAGCGAATGGCTTCTTACGGTCTCATCAAGATCGTTTGAAAAAACTTTCCACCCATGTTCATTAGTACCACGATCGAAAAGGATAGAAACCGACGGTCCGGTATTTCTTTCAAGTTATCTAATTGCAATCATCACGGGTGAGATCCCGCGGTGCTGGAGTTTGTCGTCGTCGATTTGGGGTTTTTCTTTCTTAATGTCATCCAAACTTTTTGCGGCTGTTGAATGAATCCCCCAAACACACTCAGGCTCCGCTCTATCCGCTCCATCGAATCGGATCAAAAAAGTCAAAAGAGGCAAGTAGGGGGGCGAGTCGTCTGTAGAAGTTGGTCGTGAGAGGAAAGTCTTGTAGTACGCGTGCACGTGGAGAGTATCAATCTATTGAAACCCAAGTTGTTGTTTTGGAGAAAAAAAAAAAAGAAAACGGCGGCACAAGTCGCCCACCACCACCGCCGCATATCAAAGGCCAAGCCACTCGGGTACAGAGTCCCGACTCATGGGAAACTGACGTTCGGTCTACAAGTTTTTCGAACGATAACAGTCCTGAAGAAAAGAAGAAGAAGAAAAAAGATGAGGAACAAAAGAGACTTTGGTGACAGCTCGAGAAAAGAGCTCGAGAAAGAGTTAAGGCATCATGCCGGAATAACCGATTCCGGGAGCTGCTACTACTATTATTATTACTACTACTACTACTACTGCACAACAGTAAACTATTGTGCAGTAACGGGCCTTATCGTGAAAACCGGACAAAAAGGATCGGGCAATAAAAAAAAAAAACGAAAAATGGAAGGAAATGATAAAAACTTTTTGCGAAGAATCCAATTGAAAAAGGAAGGGAGTTATGGTGTGTACACACAGTGCGACTGTCGAGGAAAGAAGACAGCTGGGCAAGAGCTTGATGCTACCAACGTTCTTTAAAAAGAATGTTAAAAAAGGAAATATAAATAAATCTATAATTCATCATTGGCTGTGCGCAGATGTAGGCGACGTGCAAGCCCCAAAAATAAGGCGTCGGGATGATAGCCGTGCGAAGTAAACTCTCATTTCTTTTGCTCGAGTCGATTTGCTGGCCCCAAAGCTCCTCATTTGTTTTCCAGCCCCCATTTCCACGGGGTTTTGTGCATAATGTTCAATCCAAAGTGGAAGCAACTTTATTGATGGAGATGAAGAAGAAAAAACGAGCCTGTCTCAACATAAAATTAGAGCCCAACGGTTTCCCTTTCTAGCCCGGCTCCTATAGTTTCCGCCCATTGGGGACCGACCATATAACACAGCCGGTGAAACTGGCGCGTTCGTGTCTATCTCTCTCTTTCTCTCTCTAGCCGACCACGTAAGCGAAATGAGATCGAGATCAATATGTCGGCGTAAATACAAGACGCAAACCAACACACACACACACACTGACTGTACTGTTTGGGGGGTGTACTAGTACACAAGAAGCCAAACACCCTGGGCTTGTTTTCTAGGACTTTTTTCCTCTGCTTGGGTGTAATAAAATAAGAGTTTGAGGGTCGAGAATAAGAGAAATGAAAGTTGCAAGAGAAAAAAGGATAAAACAAAAGAGGGGGAGGGTCTTCGCCTCATATTCCGGGCACGAAGTTCATCTCCTCCTCCCTATGACTTCCATAGTCTCAACCCAGGAATGTTAGCGGAGTTTTTTTTTTTCCTTTTTTTCCTTTCTTTCTTTCTGGGACAGACAACGCGTCACGTCAATCAAATTGATGATCGTCAGACAAAGAAGAAGAAAGTTCTCTGTGTCTCTCCTTCTCTTTCCCGTTTTTCTCGACATTGAGGATTCCTTGGGAAATAAGCATAAGCGAAACAATCCAAATAATAAAAAGAGAAGAAGAAGAAAAATAAATAAAGATAAAGCCGAGGGAGAAGGGAACTGACAAAAATAAAGGGAACGTAATCATATCAAAAGAGTGGTGAGATAAGAACGAACGCACAGACAATAAGGAAAGAAAGAAAAGAAAAACAAACAAACAAACCGAGATGATTCTCTTGAGAGGTTTGTGTGTTCTGCGTTCATGTAGTATGAGCCTTGTGTTTTATTTTTATATCTATCTTATCTATCTATTTATCTATCGCTGCTTTACCTCGAGAGAGAAGGAGGAGGCGTTGTTTTCCAAACGGTCGTGAGTGCCGAGCCGGGAGAACATTTGATCAGCAATCCGGAATGAAGCGCTGCTGGCCGGAACAAAACAACCAATCTAAAACGCGGGGGGAGAGAGAGAGAGAGAACAAGAGATATAGAAAATGTTAAGAGAGCTCCAAGGATATATGGCGGTGGGGTCGTCGGGAGGATAAAGTTTAACACAAAACCGAGAGCTCATCATCAACAGGACAATCCACACACACACAAACCACAGACCCCCCCCCCCCTCCCTTCCAACCACCATGTATATTATATTCATCTCGGGCTCCTACTTTTTGACTTTTGTTTCGCATTTCGTAATAGTCTCTCGGCGACTCCCACTCACGTTCCCGGCATATAAACTAACCGTAGTCTATGCAACTTGTGATTCTGTTTGGCTTTCTTTCTCTTCAATCAATTATGCATGTTGTTGTTGCCGTGTGTTACTTTACCGCACCTGGGCAGCCGGGCCCACCAGCGCTCGCTCGCTCAACGATTGCTATGGCAATAACTCGCCCATTTTTTTTCTTTTTTTTAAGTATTGCGTTGCTTCATAACGGTCGCCGTGTGTTGGTTCAAGTCACGACGAAAAATATATTAAAAAGAAAGAAAGAAATAAGTTATTACTCGAATCGATCGATCGATTTCTGGTTGATGCATTTTTCACCCCGGGACGGATCCAATCAAACGAAAGGAAAACGAAAGGAAAACGAAAGGAAAACGAAAGGAAAAAGATGGATTATGTGCCTGGGAATTTGACCGACACAAATTTGAACCTCCCGCTCTCCCATTATGACATACGCATGCGGCTGCTTCAGGGGAAAAAAAGGCAGGAATAAAAAATGAGGCAGCTCATTAACTGATAGATCCGTTGCCAAAAACAACTTCCCCGGAGCCAATGTTAGCTTTACAATTTTAACTATGCCTGTTGAAAAAAACATAACAGACAGACAATCTATTTATATCCTGGAAAAGAGGGAAAAAACAACAAGGAAAAATTGACTTTTTTGTTTCTCTGAAGGAGGCCGGCAGGCTATATATCGTATTGTACACGTCTAATTATTATGCAAATGTATATAGCGAACGAACCTGGGCCATTATTTGCAGTAGCATCACTTGGCGGATGTAGGTGCTTTTGCCACTCATATTAGCTCCGGTGATGACATGGAAATTGGATTCCACCGTCATTTCCTGTATACAGTCCGTAGGAGGGTGGGGGGGGGGGAAGGATGAGAGGATGGAGGAGGAGTAAACCCAATTGGAAGAAGCAAAGTGGTGCGCCGATTATTATTTATGTCTATGGCAACGTGTCACGAAATTGGACAAGAGAGGCTGACGCCGACTGACCGTGTCGTTGGAGACGAGGGCGCTAGGAGAAAAGTGATCCAGGATCGGATGGCGACCGGAACGGATGACGAGCTCATTGCTGAATGTGGGACGACAGAATCCGCCGGCGGAACTGACTTGAGCGAACGAAACAATCACGTCCAGTTGGCAAACGATTTCACGCAGTTTGTACAGGGATCCAATGTCGCTCCGCGTCTTGGACAGGAGATCCTCGATGACCCTGCAACATCATCCAACAACATCATCATTTAAGTGGCACGCATAAACATCAAGAGACGAGAAGGTGGACATCAAAGTGACCAAATGTTCCGGTCACGTCGCCATGGACGACTCGCGGGATCTTTATCACTGGGACGACCACCACCCACGTTCCAAAAGACAAATGGGCGTGGGGGCGTGGTGAGATCCATCGTGTCGTCGCTGATGGCCGTTGCAAATCGTCAAGTGTCTCTTACACGTTGGTGATCTTCTCAATGTCCTTCTCGACAGATTTGATGCGTTCGTTAGACACCAGGAGATGCTGCGTCGTGAAGGCGATGATATTGCCTTGCTTCTTCATCTGTAAAATAGGGAAATAAACCATCAAGAGGGAAAAATATGGACGAAAAAGGTGGTAAAAAAGATAAGACTCTGGAGAAGTGATGGAAATGGAATTGCCGAGGGAACAGGTCCGTTTACGACACTCTTTGCCAAGTTATCTGCAGGCCCATCGACTTGAAAGAAAAAAAATAACTTTCAAACCGAGTTATTAATCATGCCGTCGGTCCAATGGCCCATTCCCACCGTGTGGTAGACGTAAAATGACAAACATAAGGTTCGAAACGAACGAGTGCTGGGAGAAACGCGAACAACCGGCGGCAGTTAATCCGTCGGAGAGTCGTCAAAACTTTTTAGCGCTTCACTACGCCCAACAACGACCGAAAAGTCCCCGCTTTTCTACAGCAGCAGCTCCCACCAACACATTTTGTTTTGCCCTTTTGCTCTTTCATCCGACTACCCCGCTGTGTGCTGGGCGGCATTTGATTGAGCAAATAATAGAAAAATCAAGTGAAAACTTACGCAGACAAAGACGGGCGGCAGTTGCGGAGGTGGCGGAGGTTGGTAGTTGGTTTCTCCTTTCTTCCTCGGCTGGCCCAGCGTCTGTTGCAAGTGATAGCCGCGCTGCGCCGTGTTGGCCAAAGTCAGCGGCATTTGGTACTTTTGTGACAGCTCCTCCACGTACTCTGCAAACGGCAACAGGATGAAAACAAAAGTTGCTCACGTATGTACACACGACAAGAGAGAAATGGTGGCAGTCGAGCAGCTCTTCCGGATTGTAATCGACTCCCGGCTTTTACCGAGAATTGAAAATTTAGTTGGTATTCACTTTCAAGTTCCCGTGAACTATATGAATCATTTAAGATTTAACACACCGTTTGATTATTCAGTGTGCGCGCGTTGGATGAAACTTGCACTTGCCTTCCATCTCTGTTTCGAGATCGCTGTGAGTCCGCCGACAAACATCCAGCATGAGATCGACGCCAGTTTTGACGCTGCGGAATCGCTGGCGTTGCATCCCTATTTTGCCTTTGACAGGTTTCACTCGCTCGTCCAACACGTCCTGAATGCACGACAGCAGCGCCTCATCATCAATGCTGGCCAGCTCCTTATTATTGCAGAAAAAAAGAAAGGAGAAAAATAAATCAAAGCATGGAAGATCTCCGCACTTGCAGACAACCAACAAGTCAAACAACGACAAAAGGACGAACTCAAAAATGGAAGCCTTTGGAAAAAAAAGGGGGAAATGAAATCCCCAGAGTTTCATTTGGTGAAATCCGCATTGTCCGGACAGTCGACTAGATAATGCAATGTCCTACAACATACAAGGTTCCATCATCACGGAAAGGGCTGGGTGACGGGACTGCACATAGAACTCTGGTAGATGGGGGAGGGTGAAAGCTCCTTAGAATCAACTTGGACATGTCTCTCCATTCAGTTCTGACTTGATGCTCTTATCTTTCTCCTTTCAATGTAATATGGCCCGAGTGAAATTGCGAAGGAGGAATACGCGCGCACAAGGCACAAGGATTTCATGATTTCATCTGTTGTGCAGGACGCCTGCCGACTACTACTCGGATCAATAATGGAATTTCAAGCATTTGACGAACAAACGCTTGGCAATAGGAAATAATAATACGACCCGATGGACTGAAAAGGAATTGCTTCCGGCGGGGAACAAAAAAGGGAAAAAGGAATTTCAACTTTCGGTGATTTTTCATGGCTATACGATTTTGGAAAAGTGAATATTTCCCCATCGTAAAAAAAGGGGGGGGGGAATGATGAACTTTTACTTTCGAATTCCACATAGTGAATAAGAAATGGTCCGGAGATTGCGACACTAATAAGAACATGAGGCAGATGTGGACGCCAAAAAATGAACGAAAAAGAAAAGGTTACGGGGTCCGTCCTTTATGGGCGAAAGAGAAAAAGTTTCTTCCTAACCAGACTCTCTTCCAAATTTGAAAAGTGATTTGCCGTGTTATTGTCAGACTACTCTTAAGGTCGAGTAGTGGCGGAGTCGTCTCTTGGCAACCGACGTTCCACCTTTGACTTCTTTTCTTATTTTGCGCTTGGCGAGTCTTTTACGCGTAACCAGCCACACCCACACGCCCTGTAGACAGTAAAGTTTCGGAACAGGTACACACACACACCCCACATATATAGGATGAAATCAATCAACGGGACAACTAGCCCGTGTCGAGCTCCCGAGGGACTACAACTCTCTTTCGCCCCGTCACACCGTTACCTTCCCCCCCTATACCTATAAACTTTTATATTGGATTCCCCGGTGATGGAAGTGTAATAGAATTGATCCTCTTCACGGACCAACGGCCACTACAACAAGGACAATATTTTATCCAAAAATATTCCCGTTCCTTTTTAAAATTGAAAAACAAACTTTGTTCGTGGGCTACGGAAATAAATCGGAGCGGTTGTTACTTTGGCCAAGGCGACAATCAATGGGCTGTTGGCTTTAGCCAGGGCGGATCCAAGTGGCGACACAAGAGAGAGGATGTGCTTGAGGGCCACGACGGCGTTGATCCTTTGCTCGACGAACGACGGACTAGGATTCTTGGGCATGACGACGCACTGGTTGACGGCTCGTTCAACATCGACGAAACGGGACAGAATCTCCTACAACAAAACAAAAATAAAAATTATAATAATCAAATCTCACGTAGCCTTTTCGGGTCCGAATCAATGAGGAAAATAATTGAATCCGAGAGAATAATAATAATAGAGAAAAAGGCAAGAAGAAAAAGGAAAAGATAATAACCAGAAGGTAAGAGATAAAGAGAAAGAAAGAAAGAAAAAAAAGGGAAACAATTAATTGGAATCTCATCAGCTTAGCGCGTGACAAAGGAGCTTAGACCTCCTCACATATATATCTTGTAATTCTTAATATATATATATATCTAACATGGGGCAGAAAAGGAAAGTTTCCATTTCGGGTCTGGAAGAGCCAATGAAGAAAAGAGAGAAGCCAATCCCGGACGCCGGGACTATGGAACCAATCTATTTCTCGTCGTTCATCCCGCGCCCGCCTTTCACTCAATTCCCCATTCTGTCGGTTAGGCCGCCGGCCGCGGCTCTAACAGTCGGTGAATCTGTCTGGTGGCTGGTAATAATTCGATTTGTTTTTGGGTGAGAATAGAGACAAGAGGAATCGAGGATGGCCGGCCCCAGGAATCCAATCGGTAAGCTGACGCACGCAATGCTTTACGCCCACCACCCCCCCCCCCCCCTTCCCCTGCTACCCGGCCCTGTTAATCTTTTCTCTTTTATCTGTTTGTTTTTAATGGTTGGTAAGTTGGTGACTATGTTTTCGTACCTTGATGGGTTGATGGAGGTCGGTAGGACGTGACGCAAGCTCCTCGACGGCATCCAGACGTAGACGGATGGCCTCCACATCCGTCATGGGTTCCAGTAAATTTGAGCGGAGTAGCCGCTTACCAGCCGCCGTTTGGCACGAATTCAACGCCGAAAGTAGAGACGGCCCGCCCGTTGGATTCAAACTGTTCACCACTTCCAGACGGTTGGCCGTTTCCGAATCTAAAACGAGAACACACGCGGGAGGTGACACACACAGACCAACATACAAAAGATAAACAACCACATCAAAAGAGTTGTGAAAACTAAAAACAAAAAGTCAAAAGCAGAAAACACATAAACAAAGAAATGCCATTTTGCTCAGTCACGCGACACGAAATATGTATAGCAAACACAAGACAATGTTGTTCAGCTCAGTTGGAATAAGCAAGTAGTTGACAGGGACTGGAAGCCGGGGCTCCGGCTCCCATGATGAAAAGTTTCCATTGTTTCATTAGACTACCGCATTTGTTTTCCTCCTCTTTCTTTCGCCCAAGCTGGATCGTGTTGTCAAGTGAACCAACTTTGTGCGCGCTGTTCAGATTTGTTGTTTTTTTTTCGCTTCCCTTTTTTGATAGTTCTCTATGGTGATCCTAGCGACCGCAACCGCTTCGGAAACTACAGTCTAAAATGAATCCAATTTCTGTGTCGTTACTCGGCAGTTCAAGTTATTAACGTCCGTCTACGGATCCGGCCAGGACAACCCATAATGTACAGTACAAATCCCTGATTGTTAGTGCCATTTGCCGTCCGTGTCCTGTCAAGAAAGGAAAGGGAGGGGGGCAATTAGTTGTCCAATAATACCCGAACGGCTGGGGATAGATATCTATCTGGTGAAGGAACCACGTAACCGTAGTCCCATTTCCCAGGGCTATAGAATCTACTGGACCTTGATAATGCGCTTAGACAACTATAGTTGTAGTCTCTGCCGTTCAAGTTCCGTTAGGGGAGGGGGTTGTTTCATCATCAGCGTCTACACACTCCACTCGCGGTAAAAGACGATTGCAACTTGGGCTGAGCCTGGACAACTCGGCACAACTCGGGGCTCCTCCAAACATCAATAATAGTTAAAACGAGAGAAACTTTGGCAATTCAATTCACAGTTCAGTTTTGGTGCTAAAGTCGCCGAGTGTGTGGGTGCAACCCAGAGAAAACAATGGCGGCCGCACTCTCAACAACGGTGTGTCTAGCGATTGAAAGGCTCAGCTAGCTAATTCCGCGGCAAAAATGGACATCAAACTCGATTCCCGTCTTCAGTATTAGGGCAAGTGAACTTTGTACTTTGGCACGCGATGATGAAAATTGATTCCAGCCCTAATCTAAACTCTTGTCTGGTACAGCGAGTGCAAACTATAGGCTCAAGCGAATCGAGCTACTGTGCTGTTAACCATTAAGATAACACCCCCCCGCCGAATTGTATGGTAGTGACGCACCAGCAGTTAGACCCTGTCGGAGTTTACCCAAACTCATCCGGATGTGAGCGCATCGAGTCGGATACAAAAGTTGAAGACAAGAAACGGAAGGAGCAGCCCGGCCCGGCCTGGGCCGCTGCTGCTACACTTGGCTGTTAGCACTTGGCTACGTCAGGCTGTCGGTTATTATCAAAGGCACGGGCGGATGAAAAAGAAAAACGAAACAATAACCAACCGACAGGGGAAAGTTAAAAAAAGAAATTTCCTTTTTCTTCTAGGGCGGCTGGACCCACCCGGGATGTACATAAACAAATAAAAAGAACGAGGCGTTAAGTTCTCTGTTCTAGTATCTTGTTTTTTCCTCCCCCCATTCCATGCCATTACATAATCATTTGTGTTGTTCGCATTTTAGTCTACTAATGGCTCGTTTGCCGACTGCCTGGATGTCAAAGAAAAATGGGGAGTGTAAGGGAGAAAAAAAAAACGGGATCAGAATTCACAATTGCGAGTCAATCCCGCACGCCTACACGTCGCTATCGCGCTGACGTGAGCGGTGCGAGTGTCAGGCAGAAACTCGACTCTCGGCCATGGCTCGTGAATAAGAAAAAAGTGGAAAAAAAAAATGTTAAAAGGCGACAGAGAGAGTGAAAGGATGGAGGCAACAACTGATTCGATTACATGACGCCAAAGCGTCCAACACCGAGTCTTTTCAGATGTGATCCAGATCCTGAACTGAAATCCCTTCCTCCTAAAAAAAAAAGGAGCTCATAAGATTTTCACTGCGTCGTCGACATTGGACTGGAAAAAATGGTGGACTAAAAATCAAAAGAAAAGAAGAAGCCGGTGGGTCGGTGAGGCGCGGATCACAAGTGCCCGGTTGTCGGGAATTCGATTACGAGTCGACAAGATTTGCAAGCGACTTGGTTCCCGGACGTTTCCGCTTGCTCCTCTTTCTTTTCTTCACACCAATCTGGATTTTCTTGACTGGCGTTGTGCGCTATATACTGTACTAGTTTCTCCTCCAACTACTACTCTTCTTACGAACGCGAATCACGTCCTTCTTCAAACGGCACACAAACTCCCACAATCCTCGCACCCTCCCCCCCCCCCCCTATCGCCCACGGCAGGCATTCATTTTCCAGCGGAAGAAGAAAAAAGTTTGAAATCAATGTACTGTGTGTGTGTGTAGTTTTGGTTAGTTGCAGCTACTGCTACTAGGAAAAGCTTTCATCTTTTACGTCTCTCCTAGTCGACGCCTAGATGATCAAACTTTGAGACTTATCTCTCTCTCTCTCTTTCCGCCCGCCCTATTTGTCTCTGTGACGCAAGATTCAAAATTTGGTTGATGCTGTTATGAAATTAGAAAAGTGAGCGCAGTATAGTATAAGTCTGGTAAGGGATGGTAGGGGAGAAAGTAGTCCAAGAAGGAGCGGAAAATCCCTCGGCTTTTCTTTGGGTCGATGCAAATAAATGTAAAGAGAGTCAAAGCTCTCAAGGAGGAAAATATATGGTAATCAACTGAGTGGCGTTAGTGGCGCTAGAGGATTTATAAGAGGATAGAGTGACAAGTTTAGGCTTTTACCAATGATGGCCGTCTTATCCGTCCCGCTGTAGTAGATCCTCAGCGTCCCAGGAGCAAACATGATATTCAAATTGTTTTCCAGGTGTGCCATTAGGGCAGCCACAGCTGCCAGGGCGTAATACCTATGGGAGTGGGGGGAGATAAAACATCAATTCAATCAATGGCATAATCAATGGAATGACTGACTTTTGCTCAATCAAAACGAGAATGTTCAAGTGATCGACGACGGCCAATTTCTGGACGCGCTCGATGCCTTCGGCGTCGTTGAAAGCTCCGCGATTAGCGGCAGTCATGACGATATCGCAATCAAATCGGCTGATGGCTTGAGCCAACGGCGACGGAGAACCGGGAGCCAGGGCCGTGTCCGGCATCAACACCTGTAATGATAAATAAAGAGACAAACAGAAAGGATTAACTTGTTTCATGGCTTCCACCCGCCTCAAGGCTGACGTCAAATGAAACAACACGGCAGTACAGCCGAGTGGATTAGACTTGATTATGAGTGAATTGCGTTAACTTCATCTTTTAGCGCCGTTACACATCAGAAAAAAGAAAAGGCACGATCCCGATGACATACAACGTCCTCATCAAGCCGAGGCCTGCTGATTGTAATCCACGGCTGTGCTTGAGTGATGATCACCAGCATCCCCCTTTGAGTAACGAGTAGTAGTAGTAGTAGCAGCAGCAGCAGGATGATGATGATGTTGCTGCTGAGATTGCACAAAGCTGAGCTAATATGATTAAACTTGTCTGTTTACTTCATCGTCATCTTTTTTTCTTCTTCTTTGCCCGTCTTCTCCTTTCAGACTCTTTTGTGTGTTTCTTTGTCGGTAACTGGAGCCCTTGTCGATCAGCAACAACGTCACATTTCTCATCTTTGACAAACCCCTTTAAGTATATAACACAAGCGAAGGGACCCTGGGGGAGAGAAAAAAAGGGACCAGAAGAAAAAGGAAAAAACAAAATCCCGGGCAAGTAGAAGGAGAGTGCGGGTGGACGGTTCATGGAGCAGGAACAAACATCGTAATCCGATCCTTTTGCACAGTTTCTTTCCCTATTCTCTCTCCCGTCTCTCTGCTGCTGCAAGGAGAGTCTGTCGCATATTAGCCGGAGTCGGTCTTGAACCGTCGCCTTGATATAGGAGTTGGTTGTTGTTTCTTCTCCATCATCAGCAGATGACTGATGGATTCAAGTGTGTTTGCACAGAATTTGTGTGCGATCCAACTCCATCATCGCCACCCAATGCCACGAGGGCATAGAGCTGCTCCTCCGTCGCCTACAGCTTATTCGATGGCGTTTCCCCAATGTACACACATACGCTCGTGTCGTATAAAAGTATTCAATAATTCACGATGAACTTGGACCGCCGGCAGTTTCTTCGTTCCATCCCCTATACTTATGGAAGAGGATTAAACAGTCGAGCTATTGGGCCACAGGGGAGGGAGTGGGGCTGGATGTGTGGGTGGAAGTTCCTATCGACTTTATTGTCTCACCAAGTCAAAAAGGAGAAGGGAAAAGGAAGAAAAGAAATCGATAGTAATAAAAAAAAAACGCCAACGAAGAATAGAAAGGCAGACAACTACGGCCGGAATTGAAAAGAAACGGGAGTGTAAACAATGGCGTGAGATTTGCCCCACCGTCTTTGTATATGTTGTGTGTGTGTGTGTGTCAGACAAAAAAGAAGAAATGAGAGGGGGTGACGGAGGAGTATCGTTATTGGTTTCTTACCTCCGTCGGGCGGAATAGATTCATTTTAGTCAGCGTTTTGACGAAGCCGTGGGAATCGGTCATCTGGCACAAGTGAAGCTCGCAGGCCGTCAAGTTAATGACGGCCAATCCGACTTCATTACGAGCGAATCCACGCCCGTGCACCAATCCTATTTCCAATTGAAAATACGAGAAAATTAATAGTTGCGAATCAGACGGGGGGGAAGAAGAAGGAAACAATCAGGACGCAATTTATCTCCGCTAAATTAGTTTTCTATCGATAGTAAATTATTAGAAGCACTCTAAGTTGCCCTTATTCTTTCCCCCTCGTCAGTGGGAAGGGGAAATAAACTTGGGTGGTTCAATTATTCAAAAATGCCAATTCTGTCGTCCCGTCACTTGCAACTCTCATCAAAAAGTGCTCGCTCCTGTTCAACTTTTTTTCCCCCCTTTTCCGCTTCACCATTTTGTTGTTTTTTTCTCAACTTTGCAGTTTCTTTGTGTTGCCGAGGGGCGCCGGGGAGTGCTGGCCGTGTTTTTCCCGTGTCGATTTCCAGCAGCACCCAGAGACACACACAGTTCTCTTTGGCCCTTTTGGATCTCGTTGAAAAATGCAACACATTGCATTGCGCCATGGGTGTAGTAGTGAAAGAGGGGCAGAGGGAACGGGATCTGTATGGCAATCGAGGGGGGTGAGTGTTGGGGGAGAAAGGCAAGTCATGTAGTCACGGGGCGGCCAAGTGAAAAAAGGGACCAGAGCCAGACTCTAGGATCGATCCAACTTTCCATTTCGAAAGAGCAAAGTTAATAACGTCGCATCGTCACGAGAAAACAATGACATTATATGAAATACATCCCCGGACTTGTGTTGCCCAGCTTCCGTTTTGTAGCCAAAATAGCGAGTTTGATGAGTCCACTGAACTCACAACAGAACGGATAAGACTTGTGTAAGTAGTTATTATTACCGACTATGACGTTGTCATCGCGACGCGGGCGAGACTGGCCGGTCCTAGGTGTGGCGCTGACGGAAGGAGTTCCGACAGTCAACCGACCTCCTCCTCCTCCAGCTGTTAATCGTGGCGTGATGACTGGCGGCCCTCTGTGCTGAGCACCGGGAGTCGCTGCTGACGGTGTCGGTGTCGGTGGTGGTAAACTGTTGGCGTAGGGTGATTTGCCAAACAGCTGAGGGGACTGCTGTGGGGACTGCTGACGGGTCGCCGGAAGAGGTGAGAAGTAAGGAGCGGCCAGCAGTCTGGGTGTTTCGTTTGTCAAAGCGGCGAATAAATTTGTAGCGGCCGGCGTTGGTGCAAGCGACGAGCGAGAGGAGCTCCGGGGTGCCCGTCCGCTGGGTCGGGCAAAGGCTCCTTGACTTGTGTCGACACGACTGTCAGTGGCCGTCGAGCTGCTGCTGCCCGGAGTGAAAAGCAAGTTGAAGACGCTGCTGGAAGTCGTTGTGGGGCCAACGGCGGACGACGGCCGAGAACCACTACCACCGACAACCCCATCACTCCATTTGGACGCTGCTGCTGCTGTTGCCGTCGACCGTCCTCCTTCTTGTTGGATGGATGAAGACGGACGGGAGAGATTATCGAAACGAGACGACTGGTCGTTATTTGTCGTCCTTCCACTGGGACGGACGCTGCTGGTGGTGGTGAAAGGAGTGGCCAACGACGACGGGAAATTCGCCGCTCCTGTCGAGGAACTCGGATCCGACAATTCACTTTGACCGCCCTCCTCCTCCTGCTGCTGCTGCTGCTCCCCTCCTCCTGCTCCTGTCGGTCTCATCCGCTTCAACGACGACATTCTTGACACGGCCAAAAGTGCCTGCAATCCACAGATAAGCCAATCAACTTTGAATGAACACCCAAAAAGAACTGTAACAAATCATCTCGCAAACAAAATCAAATCACAGACAACCAGACACTCCCAGGCATTCGCCAACACTGTTGGCTCATTGGGTAAAACTTTAGTTTGCCTACGTACCCATTTGACCATACTCTATTTGTCTTTTACTACACTATTACTACACATAAGCATTTGTTTACTTCAGATTACTACATACTGTAAAAAGAGCTATACGTATCTTTACTATTCACTATGATTGATGAGTGTATTCACTATGATGAGTGAAATACTTTTAGGTACTTTTCGAGTAAAGTGAAAATGTATGGTAATACGTAGAAATGAAGTAAATGAAAGTAAAGTATGGTAACATCATCAAAAATGCTTTAAAATTAGATTAACGGTTAAATGGACCAAAACACACAGTCGTGAATAAAATATACGCGAAAATGACCACCTGCTCGCCTGCTACTTTGACGGAAAATGCTGTGGGTCCCTCGGAGCTTTGTTGCAATTTAAATCAATTTTCGAAGACCATTTTTTTTCCAAAAAAATAATGCTATTCAAAATTTTAAAATAAAATTCCTCAATTTTCTGACCATTCTACACAATTCTGAATTAATCTAAAATAATTTCATTGCCTCGTGGGCCACATCGTGGGATGTTGCCAAAATTGACTGCTGATCGGCATACCTTTCCCCTCAATGTTCTCATCCTCTTTCACTTCCCGTCCTACCCCGCTAGAACTATTCTCATCCTCTCCGTTCCTTCCCACGATTTGGCCCAATCAAGTTTTGAAACTAATCAATTGAATTCGAATGAAATGCCACTGACGAAATGAGCCATCGCGTCTTGAAATCGATACATGTTGCACGCACTTTACTCTTCATCTCGACTGGCCAACCCAGTTGAATAAATCAAATTCGACGGCCTTGTTTGTATGTTCAACGAGTTCTACTGTTTGCCAAAACATGAACGTGCAATTCGGAATCCGTTTGAATCCCCCCCCCCCCAAAAAAAAAAGATGGAAAAGAGAGAAAAAAAGAAAATGAGTGGCGGTGGAAGGAGCTTCAGTTTAGATTGGTTAGTCAGGGAAAGAGATCCTGGAGTCTTAGAGTCTTCTAGGAGGGGGTCTCTGGATGTCAATATTTGTATTGCTCGACTTCCGTTCGCCATCCACCTACCCGTGCCAGCGGCTTAGACATATTCCCAATCCCGAACGGCAACGGGGAAAGGTCTCGGGTCCAGAAGAAAGGAAAAGTTGGAGAGGAAAAAAACGGGAGCAAAAAGAAAAGGCTCTTTAAGAAATGACTGCACATTCTAAAGCCACGAGGAGAGAAGAATCCAACTGAATGCGGTTGACGGAGTCTAAGTAGTTGGTAGAGAGGAGGAGAGCTGGCTGATTGAATTATTCCGGATCCGCGATTACACAAGGACAACAAAAAAGGAAGAAGAAGAAGTAATATTATGCATATAATAGCCGAGTTGGGTGGAGGAAACCCCCACTAGCAAACTTAAACCGCTGGCAACAATCTAACGCAAAAAGCTGATGGAATTGGGTCCCCTACCGACAGAAACCCCGGAATCAATTATCTTATAGCCAGAAAATTAAGAGCCAGGAGGGGAGGGTTCGAATTGTGAAAATATCAAAGGACAGCGAAAAATCTGTTGAATGAACACCAAGGATGTGCTGCTGCCAGTAGCATAAAGAGCAGCCAACAGATCAAAAGTAGAAATACGGAGAAAACGGAATTGTACATTGGGTATGCAGTGGCACACAAGACAGATGGATATAAAGGGCAGTCTAATCCGCCGTAAACGTGGAAGGCAAAAAGCAGGCGATAGGGAAAATTTTTTCAAATATGCCAGCGCAATCGTGCGCGAGTCTAGCGAGAAAGAAGACAAATAGGGAACGAGAGAGACCATCGAGCCAACTAAGATGAAGGAGATGATGGATGATGAAGCGACAAGAGAGACGGATGAATGCGCCGTTGTAGGAGACAAAACTTTACACACAAACTGGGTAGGAGAAAAAAGAAGAAGAAATGTCTACATCTCCTTGACACAACAACAACCGGCAATGCATGTCGAAAAGGTCAGACGAGCTGAACTCGATCAAAAGTGACCACGCCAGATTGACGATCAACTACTTGGACAGGACCACCAATAGAGGCGACGCTTCTCTCGACATTCGGTCGACTGAACTCGAGAACTTGTATTGCATCATCTTTTTCCCCTCGCCAAAGATCAAATAAATAATAACAGACTCCCCCCAAAAATGTGAATCTAAAAAACTGGGCTTCCTCTAGCGTAGGGGCAAATCAATAACGTCGAAGGAATAAGGTAGTCAAGGGGAAGACGAAATTCCCTTTTGTGTCTGCAGAAACTTGTAATCACAAAGCTTTTGACTTCCTCTCTTTACCCATTTCTCTATTCATCAACTTCTTCTTCTTCTTCGACTTATTCATCAATTTTCCTGCCTTTTAAACTTTGATGTTGTGTCATTATTTCCATCGCTGGAATAAAAAGAACTCGAGTAGTACTTTTTGTGGGCCGCCTCCTATCGCCAAAAAACCTCTGGTAGGAGGTCAAAGAGTTCTTTCTTCTTTCCTCCTTGGCAAATTGGAGTGGGGAAAAAAAGAGATGGGCTGCTCTTCTGAGACAAGTCCTTAAATTTTTCCCCGTGAAAAAATTCTGGAAAATACCTCGTCAGAATCACAAGCAAGTCGATCAACAATTCTGAAAATAAACAACCACCACTCGTCGTGTGGGTATTATTTTCTCAAACAGAGTCGAGCTCTCCGACGCGGTGGCTGTCAGTCATAACAATCAAAAGTTGAAACAGACTCGAGTCCCGGTGAGTTTGTTAAACAACCTTGTAAAGACGTATATTATATACCTGCTGTTATTCCCAGTCAACCGCGTGCTGTGTGAAAGGCCAAAGGAGTGGCGACTAGATGAATCTTCCTCCTAGATAACCACATACAGGGAAAAAGAAAAGAAAAAAGAGTCAAAACAAACATACTACTAAATATTGTAATAAGCAAAGGCAATAAAGAAAGAAAGGCCACTCTTTTTTCCTTTCCCAACTGGATCGATCAAATCCCCTCTCCTCTATTCCCGGTATTGCTACACAGTGCACGAGCGGTGTGGCTGTGAGGAGCTTCTTAGCAAAGCTTTTGTCGTTCGTAGACCAAGTCGAAAGGTGCGGCCGGTTGGAAAAAAATAGTTAATAGTGCCATGTTTCATCACCTATTACCAACCCACCTCGTGCTGCCCATCATTTACTATTTAGATTGCGTATTCCAGGCATTTCGGTACCCTTCTCAACAAAAAGCTGAAAAAAACCCAAATGGACCGGACGTTGTTGCACAACTCTTTTTGGCGGTCTGTCAATTTTGGGCGCGAGTTCACACTGAATATTAACCATCTTTTCTTCGTCTTTGGCCCGCAAAGTGGTTGGTGATATTTGATTGATTAGAAAGGAAAATTCGTTACACAAAACTTTTTGAAAGTGAATCGATGGGTCGTGAGGTACGCAGAATTGACATGGAGATTTCCTTGTTTGCCTATCCGTTCGATCTCGATTCCCCCCAGTTGGAGACCCAAAATTGTGTGAATGGCACGATTTCTCTCTCTCTCTATCCCAACGACGACGACGCCAGGGTACCAAAAATGACCGGCTATAATTAATTGGGAGATTGCATCACTGTTCTGATTATTCCAGGCCACCTGAATATGAATATTATGACTACAAAATAAAATAAAATAAAGAATAAGGGAGTAAATTCATTGTTGCCTCTCACATGATCGCCGTATCGTATCGTATCGTATCATCAAGTGTGGCGCGCATGCGGAGTGGAGACGAAACGACTTGGATAAGAAAAAGAAAAAGGAACTTTTGGGTTGTATTCCTGTTGCCGCTTATGCCCGGCCCTTGTTTTCCAGTTGCCCACAGCCGCTGCAGTCACGCTGGCACAAACACACACACAGACAGACACACAGACAGAAGGGCGGCGGTATATATGCTGCATACGAGGGAGGCACTAAAGTGTTGGTGGGGGCCCAAAGAGAGTCGACTATAGCTGCCGTGCGCTTGGCAGTCACGTTCAGTCGACGGACTTTCTCTGGCCGAGTCACGTCGTGCCAGAGACGGGCGCATTTTTTTTTTAACTTTCTCACGACGTAAAAGAGATTCGTTTCTTTGGAATTTTTCGCACTTTGGGAGATGGTTTTGAGCTGTGCACCTCTTCGTGAGAGGATGGATCGACGGTAGTGCTGTAATTACGTCCATCAAGATGCCTATAAACAAGGCCAACAACAGTGGCGGAGGCGACAGTGGTGAATGCTGCCGGTCGACGTCATTGCCGATGGAAACGGTAGCCGGCAATGATGAAGAGCCCATCCAGCAGTCGGCAACGGCTGCTGGCAGGCCGTCATGGACCGTTGGGACCAAAGTGATCCACAGGGCATTCGACGATATTGCCCTGGAAGAACTCTATCAAAACTATTGCCAACGTTCTAGGGAGTCGGACCTCGATTGTTTCTTCCTGACGGGCTGTCTGGTGGCCGTCCATTCGGCTGTTAGTTTCTCGTTGAAACAACAGGACCAGGCGCTCCAGTCGCGGGTGCTCATCGGTGCCGGTGTGTCTAGTGTGGTGGCCGTGGCCCAGGCCTCGCTCGGCTTCTACATCCGTGGGCGCAAGAAGAAGAAAAACTCGGCCGCCGCTGCCACCGCCGGTCGACAGGCCGATCAACAGGCAGCAGCAGCAGCAGCCGCCGCCGCCGTTGTGACCTCCACCGGCCGTCTCACCTACGCCTCTTGGCTGTTGGCCAACATGTTGATCCTGGGTCTTTTGGCTTTCGTTCCGTCGTCCGATCAAGGCAGCAGGGCCCTCACTTGGCTTCTTTTAATAAACTTTTTGACCTGTGTCACACTGCCGTTGAGACTGCGAGTTTGTCTCTTCTTGACCTCCATCACCAGTCTCCTCTTTCTCGCCGTGTCGGCCTTCACGTCGTGGGATGAGGCCGGCATCCATCGGCCTACTCTTCATCAACAGGTTGTTGTTGTTACTGTGCTCCACCCACTTTACCCACACAGTTTATGCAATCGCACACACACACAAACTTTCTTTCTCGGCTATCATTTCGACTTTTGTCCGTGTCTTATTTCTTTCTTTCCCTTTGATTCTTGGCCGTCGTCCAACTTTTAGCGTCTTTTTTTTCCCCCGGTCCAGACTCTGCCTTCGAACACCCATAGCTCGCCAAATGACTGCGATCACGTCATCCGCCGTTTTCTCTGGGCCACAAAACATCTCAAACACTTAAAGAATGAAAGATTTTTTCTCATTTCTATTTTGAAAAAAAAAAGCAGCTAACCATTTGGAAATCAAAAAACGGCTCGGCCGTGACCAGATTCTTCGCGTCCCTTTTTTATTTTATTTTTTTCCTATTCCTACCTAGTAGATATGCCCCGACTGGGATTTTCTTTGACAGCTGAACGTGTAGACAAGCTAAACGAGGGAAAAGAGCGAAAGAAAAAAAAAGAACTCGAACCGACAATGAAAAATGAGCTATTAAAACTCCCGCCAATCGCCGTGCGTGACAGCGTGAGAGCCCCCATTGTCGTGTTATGTAGAATAGATGGAAACATCCACTTTTTCGCTTCGTTCTTTTTCTCGCTCCGATGATTTCCCTCTCTTTTTCTCCATCTCTTGAAAGCAAGTCGATGGAGAAAACTTCCAAGGGCCACAAAGTTGTGCTTCGCCTTTTTGGCTTTTTAATTCAGTGGAAGAAATGGAAGGAAGAACCCAAGAAGGATCTCCCAGTTTACCAAACGGTTGGGTATTAAAGGGGAGCGAATCAATTATAAGGAATACATAAAAAAGGCCGTCCAGGATTCTCTCTTTAAAAGGATCGGGATTTGATTTTTCAGCCACCTCCTCATTTCTTTTGGGTATATTCCCGTGCCCGCGGTCGTGTAATAAAGTACACAGTAGAAATAACCCTCTAGCTACAGACGTATAAGAGGACGTGGGGTGGAAAAAAAAGGGGCAACAGGAGAAGTTGATTGGGCTGATTGAAAGGGAACCTCGGAGATTGTTATCCATCCCTTTCTTTCTTCTCTTTTGGGCTTCTTCTTCCACCAGCTCCACCCATGAGAGACGGAAGACATACAAGTTACACTGTGCTGCGTGTGTTGTACATGTCGGATTCTTACAATTACGAGGTGCCTCGTACAAGATGATGTTATCAAAGCAATTTGTCTAAAGAAACACTCTGACGTTAAAGGGAGGGCTTTCCACTGACATGTTTCATGTCATAGCTATTTCATCCTAGCTCTCTTGTCCTGCCTCTCGTGACATCATCGTGCACAGCATGCCGACGTAATAACCTCATTTTACGAAAATGACTTGTAGACGACGAGCGGAAGGAAGTGAAGGGCCGGAAGAAGAAAAGAAACCAACATAAAAGAAGACGGAATTTGTTTTGAAGGCAGTCGTGCCATTCGACCTGCTCTAAGGTGGGAGGGAAAAAACGAGATTAGCGTTAAACCAATTAAATGGGGGCTGGCAACTCGAAGCGGATACATGTTTCCCTGCTGGACCATCTGTTTCTGGGCCCCAAACACCAATTTACCTGAGAGCAAATAATCTGATTGTTCTATCCAACTGAGTAATTCACGACTCTTGTCGTGTTTCGTTTGTTGGCTGACTATTCTTAAATTTAACCAAAACTTTCGCGATTGTACATGCAGCTGATGGGAGAAACGATCCTGCTCGTCGGTTCAATAAGTCTCGGTTTGGTGGCTTATCTCGTGGCCGACATCCGATTGAGAAGGGCCTTCCTCGACACACGCCAATCGTTCGAAATGCGACTGACCATCGAGAGCCAAGCCAGAGAACAGGTAAAACAACAATCACACCTTGGCAATCGTGCAATAATGAAATTAATGGCTATTTTTTACTCACCCGTGTATACAATGTCGACGAAAAGGAGCAATTGCTGTTGTCTGTGCTGCCCGAACACGTTGCCGTCAAGATGCGTCAAGACCTTGGAACAGCTCACGACGGCCAATTCAAAAAGATCTACATGAGTCGACACGAAAACGTCAGGTTAGTTTTTATATTATCTTGGGGAAATTGAATAATGTATGTTGGTAGTGACAGCACATGAGCACAGTTTCCTTTTCAATCCAAAGTGTGTAGCCTACGAATGCCCACAACTGTCAAGCCAGAAGCCAGACTACTTTATTTAACAATGAAACATGACAAGGTGTAACAGTGAATAATGTTTCTTGTGTCGTGAAAGAAAGGCATTGACATTAAGAAATAATTGAAGGTAAAAATGGACTTACCAACGGGAGACGAAAGTTTCACACTTTCACGACTTTTACCAATTTCCCGTGGAGGGAAAATCTGTTGTAGCAGACGAATCATCAACTGGCTCCTCTGGTGTTCGTGGATTTGTGTGTCGTTAATTGAAAGGAAGGAAGAACTCGGTTAGCTCAATCTTTTTTAATTCAAAGAAAAAAAAAAAGCTAAATTTTTCATTCGTCCACTTTCCTGTTACTGCATTTGGCTGGTTGATGCCAAGAGCAGAAAAATCTTTTTTCGACAAGACAGAAAACACGTGGGGAGAATGGCGGCGGCGCCGTAGTCGTTGAGAAAAACTGGCGCAATCGATCTATTTTTTTCTGCGTCTACAACACTTCTCTGTCGTTTCCCATCATGTTGGCACGCGGAACCACATCGTTTAAACTATCGTTACCAAATAAAAACTCTTGAACCTCTGTTTGTCTCCCCTTTTAAGAGGATTCACGAAAAAGTTCGACAACATCTCCCCAGCAGACATCTACTAGGAGCCCATATAAATACACAGTGAAATGTGTTTACTCGTCAAGTGTTGCCCAAAGTAGAATATCTTATAAAGATTGTCGAGAGAGGAAAACACTTTTTTATTTGTGCCTCTAAGAATGCCCAGAGACGAAAGCAATATGAGATACACAAAAATAAAAGGTCTAGAGGGCTATTGCACAACGAAAAAGTTTGGTTGAGAGAAACAAAAGAGTTTCCTGGGCAATACTTTCTGAACAGTTGGTTTCTATTGCACGTTTATATCGTTCGTGTGTGAGCTACTCACATTTCATAAGGTAAGAAGTTTCTCTATTACATAGGTATATTAAATTCAATGTAGTAACTTGAGATTCATCTTCAGACGTAATATAGCTTTGCTTTTTTAATATCCAGAAGGGTGAAGAAAATCAGTTTTGGCATTATAGTGAAAGATGTACATGTTTGATTTCACGGCACCTAGGTTTCTGCTGTCGTCGCCTAGTTGCCGATAGAAGAAGAAAACCGGGCAACGCTCGGTCGACCGTCTCCACCATGTTCCATAGACTTCTTCTACTTGTTTATTGAAGATAGGCTCGCAAGCTACACGAATATCGAACGTTTGACCGCAATCTGCAATCCTTCCGTTTATTTGCTTCCCCAAAATGTTACCCGTTCATAAGAAAGGGGAGTAGAGCTACAAGACTTGATTGAGATCTTTCAATAGTTCCGGGCAACAGGAGAGAACGTGCACGCGATCGTCCAATATCCGAGAATTGTTCCCCCCGACGTTGTACCCACTGCCACGTACTCAATCTGGTTGCGGAGAAAATAATGCAGGATAAGTCCTACAAATGTATAATGCCGTTGGGTTACAAGTAGAGAGAAAAAGTTGGTCTTTGGGTTCAATGGAAATGCTGGACTCCCACACACCCGCCCCAGCAGCACTGGGAAAAAACGAAATGTTACGCGGGTCTATACATATATATATAGATTCTGTGTGTGCACACACACGTTGAATGAACTCGACATATTCCATTTGCCACATTATCGATTTTCGTGCCTGCTGACTTTATTTTCTTTCTATTCCATTTTTTCGTTATTTATGTCTCGTGTATTACATGGACTACACAGTATACTCTTTGCGGACATTGTTGGTTTTACGGCCATCTCGTCGACTTACCCGGCATCGGAATTGGTCCATATCCTCAACGAGCTATTTGCCCGTTTTGATCGTCTCTCTCAGGTACGTTGTTACATCTACATTGATTAGATTATCGATCCGCTCGAAAAGCTTAAAGAAAAAGCCCAGAGATAGTACGTATCTTTCTTTTTATTAGTATCTGTCATGATCTTGTGTTGTTTCAATTGATTGGCTCCTTTGATTTTGATTGATTTACCTTTTTTTTTTGTATTTACACACAGAGATATCATCAAATGAGAATCAAGATTCTTGGCGACTGCTATTATTGCATTTGTGGAGCACCGGTGGAGCGACCTGACCATGCCGTTTTATGTGTGTACATGGGCTTAGCCATGATAGATGCCATCAAGTAAGTAAAATGACGGACGGATGGGGACGGAATCAATCCTCTCTTGCGTTATCGATCTTCTCCTCTTCAAGACACGTTCCTAGTGAAGGCTTGCATACGTGTGTCGAATCCTTCTCGGCCATACACACTCCCGCAGCAGCACACTTCTCGCCTGCTACTATAATGGCGGCATTAAACACACACACAATAGTCTTTAATTTTCTGTTTCTTTTTCACGAATTTCTCCAGGGAGAGAGCCAGCCAGTTTTCATTGTCGAGTCGAGCGCAAATTTTGTTTAATGGCCGCCTAGCTTTCGTTCTTCTTTCCACATTCCGCCGTTCATCCGGACCGAAATAGAATTTCCGGCTGTTATTATTATTATTATAGCATTCAGTTAGGAGCTGCTGTGGTATTTCGGCAACAACAATATTGATCCTAGTTCCGATCATTCGGTTCGACTGCTGTCGAGTGCAGGAAACACACAGAGTATTAGTCTCCCAACTTTTTAAGATTTCCAATCACGGAATTGCATAGTTGCATCGAGTCGCTTGTTTTTCCCTCCTCCATTTTTTATTCTTCCCAGAATTAATTCAGAGCTAGGGGGGTGGGATGCCAGAAACATCTTGAGGAGCTTGCGGTTGGGCCCCTTTTCATCATCTTGAAAGTTTTAACGAGAAAGTGGCAGCGACGAGGAGCAACTTGTGCATTGGGTCTCATTGTGAGGTGCTGCGGGACAATCTGTCGAAAGTTCATTTCTGGGATTGGTATACTCAAGAGATTTTATAGGGGCCTTGTTTGTCATGGTGCACACACACGTTCAAGTAAGTAGCAGCTCTCCTCCCTTTTCGAAAGATATATACGTACACGCTGGAGCTATACACACTGTATAGCGAGGCTCTATAGCGAGGGGAACTGTATAGGCCATTGCTTTTATTGGACAGTCTCAACAACACTGCCGAGTGCACTTGGCTCATCAAACGGGCACGAGAACGGATCAAAATGGACGTCTCCTACAAAGAAAGGGACGTACATTTATTCCACTGTGGTGTATCACGGCCGCAGTGATGGTGTGATTCACGCCGATGTCGGGGGGGGGGGCATCTATTTCCGCTTTTCTTATTTTTAAATGCATAAATTCGTCGCCGGAAAAGAATCTTTCTGACGGCTCTCTCCCCCCTTTTTTTCTAGTTCCCATTTTCAACATGTTTCAGTCGATCCTCCTTCGCTCCAACTATTTTTAGTCCCGCATTGCTTGATGAACGACCGGACGTGTAAAATCTCGAAAGAAAAACAGGAAATCAGAAAGCATCTCGGCGCACACACACAGAGTGGGGAAATGTGTAACACGAGCGGAAAAATATTTATTTTTATATGTTGGGAGAAGGCAGAAACAAGAACTGGATGAAAGGGCATAAAGCGTTTACGCCATTACAGTTCAATCTCGTTCGGCGGGACGCGGAGGAGCGTGCAGCTCCTTATTTGAAATTTTCTTTTTCCATTTTTTCCTGAATTATTCAACAAGGTAAAATGCGTTGAGCTTCTCCTTTCATATCTCTATTTATTCAGCGAATAAAAGCTCATGTGATTGCTGCGGCAGGGGGCGGGCGACGAACAGTAAAAAGATGCGGAATATATGAACGAAAAGTGATGAAAAACTCGATTGATCTTTTTTGTTGTTGTGCTCAATTCTTCTGTTTCATTCGATTCGGCCGTTATCTTTGAATGTTTACGCTATTTTCGAATTTGATTGTTTTCTCATTTTGATTAAGGGAACTTTACTACATTTGATTGACGTGTTATTCTTTTGTTCCGTTTTTGTTTTCCTGCCTCTCTCGGTTGGTGTGTTGACAGATGCGTTCGTGAGTCTACCAGCTCCCCGGTGGACATGCGAGTTGGAATCCACACTGGGGCCGTATTGGCTGGCGTCCTAGGTCAACGTCAGTGGCAGTTTGACGTTTACAGTCAAGATGTCGAGTTGGCCAACAAGATGGAGAGCAGCGGCCAACCCGGGTGAGTTTATCTGCCTGTCTAAAAAAACTATGTTTTGTTGTATCCCAGCCCTATCTCTATCCTTCGCATCCATCCATCCGTAACACAAAAAAGAAAGAAAAAATATGGAAGATGTAAAAGAAAAGAGCGAGTCTTTCCGGTACGACCGAATCAGCAGCAGCAGCGGAGGCGGTATGTTTTTTCGGAGAGTGGGAGGCTTCTAGACTGAGAGGGAGAACGACTCGGCCGGGCTCTTCCGGAGAATATGGACGCGGCGCGTGTCATAAAAAGGAAATAAGGACCGTGGAGATTCACGCAGAGACACAATGAGAAATAAGAATCCTAGAGAATGCTTCACTTCCTGTCCCCCTTTTTTCCTTCTATCTCCTCCTCCTGCTGGATCTTGATTTATAGACATCCGCGCGGGGTTTCCTATATCAAGTCTCTTTTTCTCATCTCCTATGTAGTCTCCATCTCAGGGTGACTCCCTATTTATAGATCACGATCGCGAGTTGCGGGACCAGAGAGAAAAAGAGTCAGGCGCCATTTTCAATAGTCACTTCAAAGAACACACACACACTTAGACATTCGAACTCTCTGATGAATAAGTGCTCCATCACAATCCCCACACACACGGAGAACGGGAGAGAAGAAATGATGGAAACATGTAGGGAATCACACGAGCGCTGGATTGCTGGAAGTCATGGAACGATGCGAGTCTTAATTAGAAAACGGTTCTATGCCAAACGCGCTCATCCGTTCCTCTTTGATCAATTCGGTGGGTGGTTGGGAGATGCGGGGGGGGGGGAATCATCTTGTTTCCAATAAAGAAATAGCCGCCAGTTAGATTGATCTTTCGTTTGATTTACTCCGGACCTCGAGCTATGTCAAATATCCCACTTCATTTATGAGGTTTATTACCTGCTAGCATTTATTTGGCAGCAAATGTAGCGCGCGCGTGATGTTGAATTAAATTTTTACCGTTTTTCATTTTCCCCGTTACGGGGAAACGAATCATTTAATGTGAATGATTGAATCAATCATTCGGTTTCCTATGCAGTCGGGTTCACGTATCCAGCCGGACGTTGAGCTTCCTTGGCGATGAATTTGAAGTTGAAGCGGCTCACGGAGAGAAACGAGAGCAGGTCCTCCGCACAGCCGGAATCGAGACCTATTTCATCCTGCGTGCCCGCAATGAAGTAAAACTACGATTTGATCCGCTTAATACTTTTTCAATCATTCCATTCTAACGTTTTGATCCATTTGAAAATTATAGATTAATCTTCCGGCGGAAGAGGAATCCAGCAAAGTGATCAATGACCATTCAGAGGCCACGACAATGGCCGTTTCTAAAGTTCTGTCCACTAACAATTACATCCCTGAAATGATTGGTGATGCCGTAGCAGTGAATACTGTCTGCCAGGCATCCGATCCATCCGGCAATTGGTGTAGCTGTTTCCAGCGTTGCAGCAAAGTAGACAAAACGTCTTTGGTGGTCGTTGGAGAATCTGCCGGAGAAAATCGGAGCTTGCTACGCCCAAATCACTTGAATGAACAACAGCATTTCGGGTAATTTACTCATTCCGGACGAACGGATTGGATATTTTATTATTACCGCGATGTACTACTGCACCACAAAAAACTTACCGGGTTGATGGGAGGATTTTCTCTCTATGCATTCCGGTGATCAGCAGGATAAGTCACGTTTCACTGCGTTATTTCTCTGTACATATTCATCCGGACATTTTGTGGATGACTATCTGGAAACCAGATTTTCCCTAGCGTTTTATCAATCAAACATTTTTAAAATAAATATCCATTTCCGCCCTTGATATCCCTACCTTGATCAGACCTGTAGGAATCGCCGTCAGAAGGTCGTCGACCAGTAGTGGTGCAATCCCGACGAATTTGCTGACGCAAACATTCGTCGATCCGGAACGAGAGGCTAAATACCGTCTGCATCGCGACGCCACGGCCGTCTACAATCTGCTGGCCTTACCGCTAGCCTTGACTTGGTTAGCCTTTTTCGCCCTGGCAACTAGTCCGTGGTATGTTTGTGGTGTGCGAAACAAAATCAAAAAGAAACATTTGATAATATGAGACAATCGATCGTGATTTTTATGTAATTCGTTCATTCTTCTCTCGTTTATTAGGAGTCCAGTGTTTATCCTGTTTTTCCCACTCATTGCCAGTCTGCTTCTGCTGGTAGTCGTCGGTGTAGCCGATACATGGGAAAACTGCGTATGTTCATATTTTGACTAGTTAATTCGGGTTTAATGAATTGGATACGCTTTGCTCGGCTACGTCGATCAATAACTTTGCTCCAATTAACACGTAGGATTCCGTGGGCCAAGTGAAGAAGATCAGTGCACTCGTTAATGGCAAGTTGGGACTACGTTGCTGCTTGGTTATCCTGGGAATCCTTTTGCTGGTTGGAGCACATTTAAGCGGACAGGTGGTACCCTACGCTCAATTTGGTTGTCAACATAACTTAACGCGATCCCTTGGCTTGAAAAATCAATTGCAGGGATTCAATCGGACTTTCCCCTGTCCCACTGAAGCGTCACTGGTTCTAATCAGCGTGGCCATGGTTCCTCATTTGGCCAGTTATTTCAAAGGAACATTTCTGCTACTGTTATCGGCTGTTTACATTTGTCTACCGTGGCTTCATTATCAACCGACGTTGGACGCTCCCTGCTGGTTCCATAGGTATAAAAAGACTTAAATTTAAATGTTTTCAATCAATTAAATTGCAAGTTCGTTGATACTTAATCGATTATTACCGTGTCCAGGGACGGTCTTCACATCCAAGAGTTGATCCTGGCCAGTTGCGTTCTACTGGTGACATCTTTGGTACTGTTTTCCTTAACGAGACAGGTGGGCTTGACATGTCTAAACAACCATTGAAATGTCTAATGACATTTTTGTCCTTTTCGAACTGTAGCTCGAGTCAACTTCACGCAGCCTTTATACTAACTGGGCTGGAATAGAGGAGCAAAGAGAGAGAGCAGCGGATCTGGGTCGACGGAACCAGGTGCCAATTTACCGTTTACACTTATGAGTTTCTCACCTTTTCTAGTGCCATAGGATCTTGTTCTTTTATATTTTGTTAACAGCAACGTGACGTTGTTTAATTGGCTTCGTTATTGACCTTTTTTTTTAACACAATGCATTATGAATTTGGTATCCAGGCTTTATTGTTCAACATACTGCCGGCTCACGTCGCCCAGCATTTTTTGCGCAAGGACATCCATCAACGCGACGAGCAATTGTACAGCCAAAGCTACACGAGCGTAGGTGTCCTCTTTGCATCCATACCGAATTTTTCCGGTAAGGATTATTTTTTTGTTGTTGTTGTGAGAAATTGAACTCATGGCACTTTGCTATCGATCCACGGAAGCGGATGAAATCCTTTTTTGGCGTGCGCGCATGGAGGAATGCGATTCCACATGAATGACGACAAGGCCTAATAGAGATTTATTATTTTCCTTTTCTTTACTATTGAACGGATTTACGTCATGGCGACGACCAGAGTTCTATTCAGAAGAAACTGTCAATAATCAAGGACTAGAATGTCTGCGTTTCCTTAACGAAGTCATCTCCGATTTCGATGCGGTAAAACTCGGCTCATTCTCTTTTCACGAATCAAATTTCCACTTAACTGTTCTTCTTCTCTTTGGTTTGGCGCTTTGCAGCTTTTAGATCAGAGTCAGTTCTCAGAAATGACGAAAATCAAAACGATCGGTTCGACCTACATGGCAGCCAGTGGATTGAACATTACATTACAGCCAAAGGTAATGAGATACGAGGAGTGTGACATTTGACTTTTATGATGGATACTCGTTGAAAACGATCGAACGCACCAGTCCCGTTCGATCGACTCTCGTGACTCATGCGTAATGTACCTGCTTCGTGTCCGATTGCAGGAAGATGAGGATATCTTGACACGTTGGAAACATTTGGCGCTCCTTGTCGAGTTCGCCCTGTCTATGCAGCGGACTCTCCAAAATATTAACGATCAAAGTTTTAATCACTTTGTCCTCAGAATGGGTGAGATCATTTTGTTTAGCTGTTTAAAGAGTTTCACATTTTACCAATTACATTTAATCTGTTTTGAAGGCATCAACCACGGTCCGACGACTGCGGGAGTCATTGGTGCCACAAAGCCACATTACGACATTTGGGGCAATGCGGTTAACGTTGCATCGAGGATGGAGAGTACTGGTAAAGCCGGATGTATTCAGGTATTAATACCGTGTAAACTGTAATCGATTGAATCAAGTTAGCTGATGCAGGAATATTATTTTGATGTTGCAGGTGACGGAGGAGACGAGCGCCATCCTGCGTCATTTTGGTTACCAATTTGAACAGCGCGGTTTGGTCTTTGTGAAAGGCAAAGGCCAATTACTGACTTATTACTTAATTGAATCAGACACCAGTGTGACCTAATCGCGTACCGACATTTTGGTTGATGCTTTTGTCGACGTGAAGAGAAAAAAAAACAATCATGAATCTCATAGTTTTTTCAATCTGTGTCATTTCAATGCCCAATGTTTCATTTCTGAAAATTTATTATTGTTATTACACCACAAAAGGCTCGATTACCACAATTACACAACGTTATGGACGTCTCATCATAAGCATAGTATTGATTTCCCATATGATACTTCTCATATATTCCATTATATCTAAATAACGAGAAACAAAATTAGTAGATTTATCGAGTATTGTGGGAAGATTTATAACCAAAAATACCTTGGAGGTGACGGTTTTTTACGAGAATTTGATCGTAGAGCTCCTTCTTTTCATCAACAGCTGCCAGATACTGTTCGGATTTGACTCTATCAGCGTACTTCCAATCGACGAGGTTGCTTTGGGTAGGGAGCATAGAATCTAGTGGATATGAATCCAATTCTTGACTGTTCTCGTTGCATTTGTTGTAGATAATTCTGAGTCGTTTGAACAAGACTTTGACCATCTTGAGTTGATCGTCGAGCTTATTTTTCTTATCTACTGCCACCGATGTACTCTGAGCTGATCCATTGGGAGGTTGAAGATTCTTCAGGAGCTGAAAACACTCTTGAACTCTGGAAACAAGTTCTTGCACTGTTTCTTGACCTGTTAAAAGTAAAAGACGAAATTATTATTTACAAATACATTTTGTACAAAAGAAAGAGTATTATATTTCACCAAATCGGCAAAGAGAAGCTGGATTAAAGTCTTTTTGGGCCTGGGGTTGAGGTTGTTGGGGCTGTTGTTGATGCTGCTGCTGTTGATGCTGCTGCTGCTGTTGTTGCTGGAGTTGTTGTTGTTGAATAAACTGTTGTTGTTGCATTACTTGTTGAGGGGCAGGGGAATGTTGCTGTGGATGTTGGAAGATACCTTGAGGTAACTGTTGTTGCTGCTGCAGTTGTTGTGGCTGTTGTTGCATCATTTGCGGTTGACCCTGCTGCATCATTTGTGGCATTTGTTGAGGTTGGGCCATTTGTTGCGGCTGAGCCATTTGTTGTGATTGAGCCATTTGCTGCTGCTGCTGCTGCATTTGCTGAGGCTGGCCCATCTGCTGAGGCATGTTTTGCGGGATCTGTTGTTGTCCCATCGGGGAATGTTGAGGCATCTGCTGCATCATGCCTTGCTGTGGTTGAATATGTTGTTGCTGTGCCAACATTTGTTGTTGCTGTTGTGCCATAAGTTGTTGTTGCATCATTTGGGGCTGAGACTGTTGCATCATTTGGGGCATTTGCTGGGGTTGGGCCATTTGCTGCGGCATATTTTGCGGGATTTGTTGCTGTCCCATTGGAGAATGCTGAGGCATCTGTTGCATCATTCCCTGCTGTGGTTGCATATTTTGGGGCATATGAGCAGGTGAAAAGCTGTTGGGCACATTAAAGTGCATGTTTCCTAGAAATATTTAAAATAAAATACTTTAGATAGCCTAACAAAAAAACAATTATGCTTTATGCTTAATATTCTTTACTTCCAGTACACAAATAAAAATCTTTATGAAATATATTTGAGTTAGCAATTGTTTTACCTTGACCCTGATTCATTTTTTGTATTGGATCGAATTGTGTGGAAAGAAATCAAATTTGATGAAATGAAATCCACAAATCCTTCACGAAAATCGAAATCTCCGGCCATTCACTACTAAACGTCAACATTGTTTTTAAAGTGCACCTAGTTGCTAAAATTTCGTAGATGGCGCTTGGCGCCAATCCCGGAAAAATTAAATGGCGCCAAAAACTGCCAAAATCCTTGAACGTGTCACCATGAACGTGTTTCGTTGGCTAAAAATGTTATTCAGTTGACTAATTAAGGTTGAATCAGTGGTTCGAGGTCATCGAGGATCACAATCATGTGTATGCATAAATAAATAAGTATTTAACTATTTACATTAAGGTATTTTTGGCCCCTATTAATAGTTTGTATGATATGTTAGTTGATTGTTGATATTCGTGATTGAGCATGCACGTGCTTCCAGAACGTATTTTTATTCACGAGTAAAAAGGGTAATATTAAAAAGTAAAAGTGAAATCAAATAAGCATATGCAGCACATAGACTGGCTGGATTAGGTGAAGAGCAAAAGCTTCAAATGCCTTGTGTGTATTGTTTGTTTGGTGAGCCCTAATACAGTAGGCGAATAGCACTGATACAATGCTGCGATGAAAAATTGATGGCACTGTCAGAAAGGAATAACAATTTAAAAAATAATAAGATAGGCAAAGATAATAAGTTCATCATTTAATGTTTTTTTTAGAGTGGAGGGATTGCGATTGCAACATTGTAAGTATTTCAAAAGTACTGTTAATGGGAGAAACGAATCATGAGCAACTTAAACAAAAAAAAAGGAAAAGAAATAATCAAATGATTTTGTTTGTGGGGGGGGGGATGCAGGGATGCAGCAAGAGTAGCAGCAGTAGATGGTTGTGAGGCAAAGTGAACATATATAGCTGAAGTTGTAGGAGAAAATGATTGGGCTGAAAAATATATGGGGTAATAACATAATATAGATAATAGAGAATATTATTGAGAATATGATAGGTGTCGCTAATCAATATATGCGCGCTTTAAACTCTTAAGAGGCTACAACTCGATCGCCACACAAATTATTCAACCGAAACCAGGGCACGATCGTGGAATATATACCAGAGAGATATATAAAGAGAGAAAGTTAAACAGATGCACAAAAACATTAAATGGTGAACTATTTGATAAGGTATGTAAACAAGTTAAACTATTTGATTTTTTTTTTTACTTTTTTTTTTTTACTTTTTAATATTTCAAACTGTAGGAAACCAAACATTTAGAAAAAGGAGGGTATTCATTGAGAAGAGAACTTAATAAAAAACAAAATTGGATGAAAGGGTGCCATAACTCACAAAACAGATGGTTACAATCTTGGAAGATATTTCAGGTCGTTATGTACAAAACAGCCCGAAAGTCTTCTACTTTTAGAGCGAATAGATTAAAAGAGAGCGAAAAACACAATGCACTTAGCCCTTCATTTCTCTCTTATAGGCGCCGACAACGCACAAAAGTTGCAGGGCATATCATCATCAGAAGAGATTGCAGGCTTGGAAAATAGCCATGATGGCGGCACTCAAACCCCCGGCAATGGGCACTGTCACGGCCCAGGCGAAGATGATATTGCGGAAGAGAGCCCAGTCGACGCCACCGCGTGATGTCTGAGCCCAGCCGACAAAGACGACTGATCCGACTTTGCAGTGAGTCGTGCTGATGGGCACGCCGATCTTGCTGGCCACCAGGACGGTGAATGCTGCGCCGATTTCGATGGTGAAGCCGCTCGAAGACGTCAACTTGGTCAAATCTTCTCCGACCGTTTTGATGACTCGTCGACCCCAAACCCACAGGCCGATGGTAATGCCGACGCCTCCAAAGAGCAGAATGTAAAGTGGCGTTTCCGATTTCTGTTCGACGTTGCCTTCGGTGAAGATGAGCCAAATGGCCACCAAGGGCCCGATGGCGTTGCTGACGTCATTTCCACCGTGAGCGAAAGCACCGAACGAGGCCGTCATGATCTGCAGGAATGAAAACAATCGGACCACCTCTGGAGGATCGTCGACGGCAGCCGAAGCCAAAGTGGACGTCACGTTGATGGATGGTGGATTCTCCACATCCATCGTCTTCCTGACAATGGTGGGGTGAGGGACTCCAGCGGCGTTGATGAGCGGGACGGCGCTGCTGCAAGGCGACAGACCGTGGATGGGTGTCGGTTGTTCGCTGTTTGGCTGGCCCTTGTTGCCTTGGTTATCCAACCGGGTTTCGGCTATGAACGGACTTTCTTCGCCGGCCAGTGAAATGGTTTTGGGTTGCGACTTGCGGAATCCGAAACGCATCGGCTTGGTGGTCTCGGTCGGTTTTCGTTGTTTGCCCGCTTGCCGGGAGTGGAGCGTGTTGACGGGCTCCAATTCCGTGTTGACGGTACGGGCGTTGACCCCGTTGTACGGGATGTTATCCATCGACGCATTGCGAGACTCTTCCGGCGTGATGTTAGCCGATGAAACAGCCGATCCAGGACCACTGTCTCCGCCGAAAGCAAATTTCGCTCGTGTGGCCTCTTCCGTGCGATGCCCTTCGGTGATGGAGCGACGCAGTCTCGGCACAATGACCAACTGGACGACAAGTCCAGCCACTAGACCGATGATACTGCTCAGGATGATGGTGCCCCACCAGGGGATGCGGTCAAAGTACAGCAAACTGGGCCCGTCGAGAACGATGGAGAAGATGTTGATGCCCAGAGTCAATGCGTAGAAGATGGGCAGAGCTCTGAGTCCGTATTCGAGTGGAGCAGGTTTGCGCAGAATCAATTTGCGGATGGCCAAGAAGAGAGCGGAAGACATGAGTCCAGACAAGACGGGCGAGACAAACCAGGAGGCAACAATTTGACCCAATTTGGCCCACTGAACGCCCTGGGTTCCCTTGGCGACCAGCGAGAAACCAATTGTGGCTCCCACGATGCTGTGCGTACCAGAAATTGGCAACTTGAGGAAAGTGGCTATTATCAGCCAGACGGCGCTTCCACCGAGAGCGGCCAAATTGCCCATCATCAGTTCCGAATTGGAATTGTTGTAAATGCTCGGGTCGATGATGCCTTTACGCATCGTGTCCGACACTTTGTAACCTGTCGATACATCAAGTTCAAAGGTAAACATTTTAATAATGGATACGATTAAAACTTTTAAATTAAATTAATACCGATAAGGACAGCTCCGGCAATTTCAAAGATGGTGGCCAGAATGCAGGCCTGTCGAATGGTGAGGACTTTGGCACCAACGGAGGTACCGAAACTATTTGCCACATCATTGGCACCGACGCCAAAGGCCAAGACAAACGAAACGATAAAGGCGACGACGACAATCCAAACAAGTTCGCTGGCGTACGGGACGTCGGCATTGCCGACGTTTGACATCATTTCAGTCACTGCTTCGGTAACCATCGTGGTAACGGAGGACATTTTCTTGATCAAATTTTTCCTTCCTTTTCAAAAAGGTTTAATCACAATTCTTTTTAAAAACAAGTTGAATCTTGTTCCTTCTTCAACTATCACAGCGATCGTCTCTTCTTTCGTCAAAGGATATTCGTCAAGGAGCGTTTCCCAACGTCAACTGATGAATGGGGTGAGCAAAAAAGGAGGATTTAAACTTCCCAAAGTCCAAATATTTTTCTTCTTTTTCTATCCCTAATGTAGGAATAGTTGATACCTAGAAGATCTGGTTTCTACCGGATCGGCTGTAACTTCAAGAAGGTTCTTCTTCTTTTATCTCTCTTATCTCTTTTCCTCTGAGAGAGAACGATTCCCTTGTTCTCAAAGGGTGGCTGGCTGGCTGGCTGCTTGGGGGATAAACTCTGGTTTTTCCAAAAGAACCAAGTAAATAGAAAAGGGAACCCAAAAAACTGCCGACTGGATTGTGTCAACAGATGGCGCGATTGACTACGAAGTGGTGGTCGTGGGTGAAACAAATAACAAGACTGCGGCGGAAGCGGACGGGAGAGTGGTGTTTAGTGAAGAAGTAAATGTGCTGGAGGATGTAGAAGAAGAAACACGACTGATGCGGAGCAGGGTAGGATCGCTCGTCGGTAGGAGTCGCGGTTCAACAACTGGATTCAACGGCCAAATCAGCAAACCCATGGCGGGTTCAGAACAACGGTGGTTTGGGTAAGCGGCTCCACGGCAGGATGTTGTTGTCTCCCTTTCCTTTTTTTTGTATTATATTGTCTTGGACAAAAGATAAGACGAATCCTCTCTCTTTCAGAAACACCCCACGGGGTCTCGGAGGAGTTGCAACCAGCAGGTCTCGGATGGATGGCCGGTGGAATTCAGCAAGACTCAGCAAAACAAGGAGAAAAGGAGTAGCCCGTCTCGATGTTTCGTCTAATTGTCCTTGGGTTCTGGTTGTTGGGCAATACGATCCGTTCCTGTGTGAGTATCGAAAAGAAAGAAATCTGGATTTAGTCGGTTGTTATGTATCATCATATAACAAATTGGAGGAATGATTCGCTCTTGGGAATAGGAACAACACGTCGAGGTTGGAGACCTGAATGAGAATAATCTCGTGCGAAACGAATCCATTTCTCATCTGATGGGAAAATCTTGTTAACGTTTCTATTCCAGACTGTGTCATTTCGTAAGAAATGGCTCCCATTTTCCGCCGCGGAAACGGATGACGGAAGAAATTACCTCGGCGTCTAGAAGTTATCCGCTACGAGTCTCCCAGACGAATTCACGCACGCTTGAGAAAATTCTGACATGTAATTTCACTTGTCCTTCTGACTGAACTAAATAACAACAATTTTTTTTGTTCTCCTTGAGGACTGAAAGGAGGAAGGCCAGCTCAACTCTATAAAGTACATATATAACATGGACCGACAGATGCCATCGCCGAAACGGAACTAGGAATAGACAAAATCCCATGGCGTGGAACTAGCGCGACACCTTTTGTCGTGGCGTAAGAATGTCAAGGTTTGTTTGTTTTTTTCTTTTTATGTCATTCGGAATCGGTTGGGGGCGAGACGAGAAGAGTTTGGGATCCCCTTTGGGTAGTTTCACCTTATAACACGCAAAAGAAGAGAATTATGGCCGACATCCAAGGTCGAAAACTGGTTCCTCTTTCCTTCCTTCGTCTGCTCATTGGGTACTACTATCCCCCTTTTTTTTGTCTTTATTTTCATTTTATTCTAATAACAAATCATTACCATAAAACGTTATTTCTTTTTGAAATGCTGTTGAACTGATCAGGATGAAAGCCGCCCGCCCATTTATGGAAATTCGGTCCGTAAATCAATGGCTATCTTTTAAAAAAAAAAAATTACATCAAACAAGATTTATATATTTTCGTGGCGATCACGCGCAAAGTTGATTGCTGCTGAATACTCAAGTTGTGAAAACCTCTCATAAAATGGCGCAGGATTTTTGTTTAAAATATACATTTGTATGGTCTAATGATGATTATCAATCTTGTCAGATGCATCATGACAGCTAAATGTTGGGATAGCGACAGTGCGCACCATTGTCCTTGACCGGTTTGGGTTTAGCTGTTTGTTGTCCTCCCTCTATTCTTTTAATTACATTTTCGGTAGAGTTGACCCGAGGGGAAAAAGGCAAATAAACGCCCCCATGACTATACGACTATTAATAACGACGTGCGTATGTATGTATACACAAATATATTCAAATGGATAGAAAAAACACGTTAATTTATTTTATGAAATTCTAGGAAAAACTTCTTTTTCGAACTTGGAATCAACCCAGCACGTCCTTCGCTGCTTCAACGAGAGCTTTTTATGGGTACATATCTTGATTATAGTGTTTCACAATAACGACGGCTTTATGACTCAAAGCGATCCTTTTTTTTTTAAGGCAATCAATCTTATTTGCTCATGAAAAATGAGGGTTTGATGATGGAAATTTTAAAAAATTATTTTTTTGAGGACGACAGGACATGGAAAAAGAACATGGCGGAAGTGTCACGTAACCTTCGTCCCGGCCCGGTGTCGTGTATCCGTATGTATTAAATTTGATTGAAAGTGATAACGGTACTAGTGGTGGTAGTGTGTTGTTTACTGGAATTTTTGTCGTGACCTGAATAGCCAGAACATCTCACAAGAGAGAGAAACAACAAAAATGAAAGGGGACCCAGTTTTTCAGTGAAAGAAATGCGGTAATGGGCTCAGGAATATCATGGGCCCAGCAGCAGACGACGCTTGGTAACGAAGGGGGACGACAACGTCTATAATTAGGATCCGGTTCAGCGGGATGAACCACGAGGTAATACTACTATTGACGTCACACGCAATCAGTTAAGTATCGATGATAATCTCTATCCCTCCCTTTTTACCTTGTCCCGAAACCTTTAAATGCGGTTTCGCCCTAGTCCCGAGAAAAATGTTCACTTTTACTTGGGGTTCGATGAACGTGACAGTTGAATAAATACGGAATAATAATTTCTCTACGTCAAAAAAATATTCAATTTCACTAGTCGTGAAAAAAAAAAACATTTGCAGCTGAATAAACAGACGCCAAGGACTGTTGTTGAGTACGCCTGTGGCTTTCATTTTAAATTGGAAAAAGAGAAAATGTCTGAAACACGAGACACTTGGCAGAGTTCGTCGAGTGTGTGCATCGATTAAGATTACTAGGTAAAACAAGACGATTGATAACATGGAAAAAAAAATGAGATACATATTAGAGCTTTTATCCACCCCTCCACCCACCAAAACAGGATTTCGTGTCGTCGTCTGCGATTTCTTGATTTTTGGCGACTCGCTTTTTGTTTTTTTATTTGAAATTGAACGAAAATAATTTTTTATTTTATTCCAGTTTTCTCTTATAGAAAAAGTGATTTTTTGGACCGGCGCCAACGGTTTAGTTTCTCCTCACCAGACGTCGCCGGCCAAAAGTTACCAACGCCGGCTATTTTAACCACCCCCACCCAAGTTACAAGCAGTGCCACTACTATACTACACAACTACAACTACCACCACCAAATAGTACACTGCGTTGCTCGTCTGTCACGTGATTGAGGCGTCCAACACTCGGCAAAGGATCAGCTAGCTCCCTCGCTCTTTTTTGGCTTTTGCGCGATGAAGACGTGATTCACGCGGCCTGGCTAACGAGCAATTACAAACCCAGTATACAGACGACCCTCATTCGAACTGTTTCTAGGCAAATGACAATCCCTCAACTCAAATTTTTTTTTTTTTTAAATGTTGTTTTTCTTCTTCCCGTTAGAACGTGAAGAAAAAGAAACAACTGGCGGCGTAAAACCCAGAGGCGTGGTCGTGGCGATCAATAAATGGAACCCCTCGTGTGCGTGTAGACGGGCGCGCGTGGACCCTAACCAGCCAGCCTAGCCACATTTCTGTTTTAAGCACTGCAACCGTGATAGAAGCACAGAACCTGGAGGAAAAGTTAACAAGGAATGTCACACGGGTGTCGAAACTCACCTGCAAATCAACTCCACCGAGAACAAAGAAACTCGAAGGTACGCGTGAACGAATTGTCGCCGCTCGTCGATCGGTCGGTCGTCGGGATCGGCCAGTGATGAAAACAAGACTCCAAAACAACAAATTCCGGATCAACGTACCCGCAATTTGTCGCAACAACAAATTTTTAGAAAAATAAAGAAAACGTGAATAAGAATTTTGAATGAACAAGTCGGGAAAGAAAAAAAAAGGTTGGGAAGTGAGAGGAGAGAAGCGAACGAGAAGGACCGCGTGGTACGAACGACGATCGAACCGTACCGGCCACCTCCTCTTATACGTGTCTACGCGCACGGGCAGAACGTCGGAACGGAAGAACGTGACGTCGTGAGAGGGGGGGGGGGTGGAGCTTGTAGCGCCGCCAAACCAACCAGTAAAATCAAGCTCATTCGTCTCTCCTTCTCCTCCTCTTTCTGCTTCTCCTGTGACTTTTTTAAAAAACTTTTTCTTGTAAATTGAAAAGAGCGTGCGTACGTTCGCCGCTCACGAACGCGCCGACGCCGATCCCAATTCCCAGCAAAGAACATTTGCTTCTTCTTCTTTTACTTGTTTTTTTTTTTTTTTTTTTTTTTGTTAATTCTTCTTTCGGGATTAGGGCTGTTGACGCCATCGGTGGTGCGTCAGTTCAGTTCCCTTTTGGGTTTTTGATCTTTTTGCCATTTGGGCGATGGGAGCAAAGAAATCTGGCAACGTCGAGCCTCTTATACACCGCCCTCGTTCTGTCCGCCAAAGTTTTTCAACTCTCGCAATTTGCTCCAGGAGACGTTTTTGGGTAGGATAAAGTTTTGCGCGATCTTAACTTGTTTCCATGCAAACTTTTTCTCAAGAAAAGAAAAGAAAAAAGATGGATGAGATTTCTAGGCTGTGGGAAAGTAGGATCGATGTTGATTGATTCGCGCAAGATTCGTCACTGGGATTTTTCTTCCCTCACGCGCTCTCTATATATATAACACGAACATTAACGTGTTTAGATTCGAATCGAATGGTGAAATCACGCATTCCTCGTGATTTTTTCGACGTCCTCTGAAAAAGCAGTTTGTACTAGCGCGTGATAGGGTACGGGATCGCGTGTGACGAGTCATCGTCAACATTTGCATTAATTAGTGCAAGGAAAAAAACCAACCGGCTAGTCATCATTTTCCCTCTAAGACAAAAGCTATTTAGATTCCTAAAACAAACTCGCATATTCTGTTCTTTTTCATAGTCATAACTTGACGAGCGGTATTTGGTGATGGAGCTAGGCGGAGTTGGACGAAAAGTGGTCACGTGATCATCCCAGTGCCGCGAGGGACCGTTGCACCACCGCCACTTGAACGGACCAACAGCATTCGAAGTAGTTGAGAACGACGACGATGCTGGGAATTGTAAAAAAAGAAAAAGAAAACCAGGGGGTTTTGAATTACGCATTCAGAAGGTGTCTAGTTTTTCTCTGTTGGACGACGACACAGCCAAGAAAGAAAGAAAGAAAAATGGGCTCCATACTCGACCGTTTTTATCGTCTCTTCCTTAATGGGAGGAATGATTGCGCTTACGTCCCATGTCTGCTCTCAATCGTGTATCACAGTCTCATTGATTAGCTGACGGTACTAATAAGCACTACTACTTGGCAGTCGGCTATTTTGTCGCCAAACTGACGGGCGACTTTCCAAATATTGTTGTGGTGCCTGTAGATCTCGTCCTACCTGTTCATTATTATAATTTTTTGGTTTTCCAGGTGACTGTAGCACCTTATGAGAGTCGACGACGGGAATTTCCAAATACTCGGCTACTTACAAGGTGAATCCATCCATCCAAGATAACCGGTTTATTTGTTGTCTAAGCTGTAATGAAGCTTGACCCGTAAAACTGCCGGCCAAGGGGAATCAAATGAGGAACTGGTTTCAAGATCATCCGTCTTTTATTCGTCTCAATGGTGATGATGAATTTTTATGGCTCTGGCTATCACAACTCACTGAACCAAACAAGTCGATATATTCATTCTCAGTCCTGAAAAGTCGTTGTTATGTCCTCACGCCCATCTTTCTAGGCCATACCCTTGGCCGGGAAAAAATGATAATTTTCCGTGTAAATTATCAAAGATCAAAGATTTTCTGAAAAAAGACGGTGAATTTTTCCTTGTTTTGTTTTTTCATTAATGATTCTGATGGATAAAATCACGTAAAGGACAAGTCAATTGAGCTGCTGACTGTCCTTCTAATTTTCCCGCTTTTCGGATCAAGTGCTGCGTGACACGGCATTCGACGGAGCCGAAATGAGGCCGAGGTACTGTATTGTCTATTGGCAAGCAGCAGCAACTTGGACGTCAAATCCTAGTCTATAATGGGCGTGGGTCTTCATTTTTGTTTCACCGCTGCGTTCGTTTGCTTTGCGCCATATAACCTTGGAAAGAGAATGCGGTGGCCGCGCTGCGGTCGACCGTTTTTTTCTTTTTTGGTTTCCCCTCTCGCACGCTCAATCGACACATTTTTACGCGCAAAGTTATCATGACTGTAACAACATTTTATCGGTTCAAAGTAATTATCTTAATTATGGAATTGCCAACGGTTTACAGTCCCTGGTGGTGAAACGGCTACTCATTCTTTAATGCTCGTCATAAATAATTATCGTTAAGGAAGTAACGTAAGTAAATTGCAGACGCACTTGTAACTTTTTATCTTTTCTTTTTTTTTTTTTCGGGGGGTAAATTGCGATTGCCATAATTTCGACGCTATCACGTGATCAGCTAAGCTGAGAACGTGGACCGCGTTTGGGTGCAACAGTGCTGGTGCAAGAGTCCCGGCGTTTTTTAATAGAAATAAACGTACATACATAATAGTGGCTTATATATATTCAACAACCTAAATTTTCATATCGGAAGTCCCAGCCAACTTGAAAGTGATGGATCGTGATCACCGTTGCGTGATGAACTCAATGCCGAACGGTGCGAACATGCGAAACGGCCAACAACAACAATGTGAAATAGTACTCGACTAGACAACACGCAAAATTTGCTATATACAGGCTAATTACTTTTGTTGTTTCGATCGAGAGAATTTGTGTTTGCGACTGATTGGGATAAAAATCGAGAATAAAATATTGTAGTTGGCATCCGGGAGTCGGAGCGGAAGTTGTTGGCGATAAAATCCGGGCAGGAGAAAAGAGGTGTCGGACTCGTGAGATCGACTGTCGGCCTTCGTTTAAGAGTCGCTGCTCAATCCTGTTGCGTCATGTACAGACAACAACTTTTAGGAGAAGAAAAGGAACCTTTTTTTACGTGTGTAGGATGAACCCAGGCTGATTAGCTGGCGCGTAGCACATCCGCTAGAACAACAGCCAAAAAGAACTAAATTCTAAAAAGTAAGAAGAAACGATTAGAACAAATCAGAGAGATATAATTTAAAAAAAAAAGATAGAAAAGTAAATCAATACCACGAGACCTTTCGACTCTTGTAGCTGCTGAAGGCGCCGCTGGGCTTGGCCAGAGAATTGCCCGAGGAAGAAAGCCAATCTGTCTCACGCTCGACTCATCATAAACTTGATCCCAGCACAGATGTCTACTTGCCCCGTTGGCGTAATCACGCAACATTGATATGTCTTTGGCATTATAAATGACACACAATCCGATGGGGGCCAGAATATACTCCTGTGTGTTAAGGAACGATCGGAAATGTCTGCAAAGTTCAACCACCGAAAAACTTTGTCAGTTATCTAATAGATGGCTATACAAAAATCAATACATTTTGATTGATTTCTATCGATCGGCGATTTAATAATTCTCAAAGTATGCACCACAAAAGAAAGAAAAACCCGTTATTCCCGCGAATCAAGCATATGGCGAATCGATAAGCAATGCAAAATCGTGGGATTTTGAATTGTCTTTTATTGACTTGGATAAGCTTTGCGGACTATTCCGCAGCACGTATAGTCTCATCGTTCCATCACTTGTGTGTGTACGTAAACACTTCTTTTTGTTTCGTTGTTCTCCGATTTCTTTACCTATTAACAAAATTTAACAAAGTTGTAAGTCCTTCTTTTGATCTGCTTTGTTATATTGATAGAACATAGAATTCATTTCCAAGTCGTATTGTCAAGATTTTGAATGGAAGTAGTAACGACTGGAGTATCGAGACCGTGGAGCAGCACAAAGATGACTAGTAAACACGATGATGGCCCACCAAAGAAGAAACGAAAGAAGACTACTGAACCTGTGGCCGTTGGCCAAAAAAATCCCGTAATGGTTTTGAATGAAATCAAACCGAATATCGTCTATGACATTGAAGCATCTGGACCGCCTCATGCCAGAATTTATGCAGCATCTGTTACTTTAAATGGCAAGACCTACAGTGCTGAAGACACAACCAAGAAGAAAGCCAAGGCAAAAGTCGCACAAATGATCCTCCTCTGCTCGGTTCAGCTGAAAGATCCAAGTGTCAAAGCCCCTCTGATGGAAGAAATTATGGGTGAAGCTGAAGACTTTAGCAAAGATCTCTCAGAGGTTGTTTGCAGCTCTGAAGATTTTTATTCTTTTGAAACAGCTGTTACTGATAAAGTGAAAGCATTGCCCATGGCATCTGTAAGCAACGCTGAACAAGCCAAGAACAATCCTGTTTTCTACCTTAACCGTCTGAAACCTGGGATCAAAATTGAAATAGTCAAGGAGGAAGGAAGTCCTCATTTGCCAATTTACACCGCACGAGGTAATTGATTTGAAATTTGTTTCTGTTTTTTGTGGTAATCATTTTTCGTTTTTATTACTCAAGTTGTCATTGGAGATCAGCCCTTTGAGGGAACTGGTTCAAGTAAGAAACAAGCCAAGAACGAGGCTGCACAAGCCGCCCTACAGAAGGCGTTTGGCTTGGAGCGCACCAACCCACCCAAACCACCCTCAGCGGCCACATCATCTGAAAAACCCACCGAGGCTGAATTTGGAGATTTTATAGCAAGGTAAACCTTACGCCCCATTTGATAAGGAACAGTTGGAATTTGATCAATGATTTTTTTTTTTTTTTTTTTTGTAGACAAATTGAGAGCACGTACCTCGAAATGATGAAGAACGAGCAGCCAAGTTTATCGCGCTACAAAGTTTTAGCTGGAGTTGTCATGACCCAAGGGCCGACATCAGATGGGGCCACGGTTATATGCGTCACTACCGGGAGCAAGTGGTAATTTCTTTATTTTTCAGCAATTTTTAGTTTTCAATTTTTCAATTCAATTTTTAATTTTCAGCATCAACGGCGGTCAATTGAGTATGGAGGGTGAAGCCCTAAACGATTGCCACGCTGAGGTGTTGGCCCGAAGAGGTTTAGTCAGTTACCTCTACGACCAGTTGAACATATTCAATTCCAATCCTTCCGATTCGATTTTTGAGTCTCCAAGCGGCAGTCAAAACTTGAAACTGAAGAGCGATGTTCTGTTTCACTTATACGTAAGCTCCGCACCTTGTGGAGACGCTCGTATTTTCACACTTAACGAGTCACTTGCCTCACCTCTCGAAGATCTCCACCCCAATCGACAAGGGAGAGGAGCTCTTCGAACCAAAATCGAATCAGGAGAAGGTTTGTCTAATTTAAATATTATTTTTTATTTCATGCAAAAATGATAATGTTAATGGTCGATAGGTACTGTGCCGGTGAATGAGTGTGCCATTCAGACTTGGGACGGCATCCTTCAGGGCGAGCGACTATTGACCATGTCTTGCTCTGATAAACTCGCCCGATGGAATGTTGTGGGTATTCAAGGATCTTTACTCTCCAACCTAATTGACCCGATCTACTTCCACACAATTGTGGTTGGCAGCCTTTTTCACCAGGTTCATTTACGAAGGGCCCTCATTGGCAGGATTGAACATCTACAGGTATTATTATTATTTGGTTTCGCGAATTACTGTCACAGTTTATAAATTAATTGTATCAAATCAGGGTCTTCCATCGCCGTTCATCTTTTCCCGACCTGTTCTGTCGACGATTACCACCCCACCGGACCGCTTACCAGCCAAATCTCCCAAGAACAGCATCATTTGGATCAACGGATGGCCGGAACATGAAATTGTTGAAATCAGCAAAGGTACAGATTTTTTAAATTCATCTTGTTACGTCGTAGCCTCATTTGTAAAATGCTAATTGCAGGTAAATTATTGGATGGAACGCCATCTCGACTGTCCAAGAGGCATTTTTTCTTCCGCTTCATGGCCCTCGCTACAACCAATCTCGAGTACAAGTCTCTAGTGCAAAAGCACGTTAGAAATGGCAACGTTAGTTACAACAGCCTTAAAAAAGCAGCTCAAGCGTTTGGAATAGCGAAAGAAATGCTCCAGTCGTCCTTTATGATCGCTAGACTGGGACAGTGGGTTAAAAAGCCACTGGAACAAGATAGCTTCGAAGTTCCTTTTGATGGCAGCCAGCCTTCTGACGACTTGGATCGTGCACCAAGTCCACTGGGCTTTTGAATACCTAATGGTCGAATCATCCACCCATCTTTTTTGAGTTTTGAACGACTTTAGTTAACTGCCATCCTATTTAAAGCGATTGACTCATTCTCTCAGAAAGTGCGCACTTTTTTTTTTTTTTTTTACAAAGATTCTTTGAAATATGAACTCACGTTCGGCATCACAGTTCTAATTATACCTCGGAGATATACCTTTTGCAAAAATTTCATAACCATCGTGACGTCCAATCTGCACGACGATATCACTTTCCCTTTATTGCTAACCTTGATTTTCGAATGTTCCGATATGTTCTTTCGATCCACTTGATTTCGTTATTAATGAGAAAACCTGATTGTATTACGACTCTTGATTAATTTTGTCTTGACCAAATATTCACAGGATGTTTTGAAGGTCGCTTTCTAAGTTTCCATTTAATTTTATTGTGCATGCACCACCCGCTGTACATTTCTCAAGAAAGGAAACGATTGCTTATTCAAGATAAATATATGATAATAAAATTTCTTCAGGAAAATCAGGAAAAACGTTTTAGTGCCTATAATTGGCCTATCTAAATTCGTGAATACAAGACCTTTCTTCATTTCATATCGATACTTATATTTATTTATTTGATTTTAAGTTAACAAATACCTCGTCGTCAGTCTTGTGAAATACGTTATTCTATTCTAATTAATGGGCTAAAACCCGCAAATGAAAGTCACGAAAACCGCATCGTTGATCTGTTTTTTTTTCTACAATAGTTGCTTACCGCTTTGTTGAGAAAGAAACTTTCAATGGTCTCAATCACTCATTTATTCACTTTTCCACTGTTAAGATTAATTAAAATCATTTTCAGAAGATGTAATATGAATTGAACTGTGTAGCAGAGCCATTAAGGGGCCCTTAATGGCTCTGTGTACTGTGTGTAGGACTGTAGGGTAACACGCCTGCAGCAATGTTTGAATGAATTTGTTCGTGATCCGGCAACTACGGATATGTTGTTTATTTGAAGTTTTGAACGCTATCTGTCAGTTTAGTTTAACTTGAGAAGAAAACTTCGCCCCTTTCGTAAAAATTTACTATGTCGCTTCACTCTCGAGGCATGTTTAAGAGGAAGATGGAACCTTTATGTTTTGACATTACCCTAAACTACGACATTGCTTGGGCGGATAATTCTCAATTGACTATTGAATTCATCAAATTCTTGTGTGTTCAAAAGGGACAGATACCAGTGCCATATCCTCAACTGCAGAAACTGTCAACTTTAGCTCAAGTTGATCTTGAAAAAGATTGTAAAGTTTTGAAGGTATAGCATTATGATTAAGTATTACACCGTGAACATTTTACGTTTTATAATTACAATTTCAAGTTTATCTTTTTCGTAGACTGCCAAGGAAAAAGCTGCTGACATCAAGATGAAGCGCAAACAGATGCAATTTGTGAAGAAAGCAGAAAATTTTCAAAAAAACTTAGATGACCTTTGTTCGGTATTACTCAAATGAAAATCACTTGTTGGGTATAATGATAATAATTTATATTTTTTTTTTTCCTATTAGGGAATCACACATTGCTTTGAAGCCCAAAGTGAACAAGTTGCCATAATTCTGGGTACTTCCATATTTAATCAAAAGGAAATTTTTATCCTTGACTGGTCACAGTGGCCTTCCAAACAATCTTGTAAAAGAACCTCCAATGATAGAAAGGATTTCCAAAAAAACTTGGCAAATTTCTTTAGGTAGTTACATTCACATGATGACCATAATTTGTTCTACATCATTTGAATGATTTCCTAAATGGTTTTATAAATTTTGTGTTTTATATTTAAATTAGGTTTTTGGTGACTACTGAAAATTTGTTTCCTATTCTTCAAGCAGTAAGACCCTCTAATTTGCATGTTCTTTGCCAAACCGTTTCTTTAGCTCCAACTGACTGTATACCGCGCTTAAACTTTAAACCTTCCACCAGAGTGCCTCAAATTACCTTACGTATTCTGCCTCCTAAAAGCCAAATTTCTTTGAATCCATTTTCAAACAATTATCACGAAAACGGGTATGATGAATACCCAGTAGATGATGACTCTCACCGAACCGTTAGCCGACGTCTTGTGTTCTCTTCGCCTGCTCCTGCAAATCGTATCATTTCTGAAAAAGATAGCTCATTCTTAGATATTTCAGGGATTGGTCGATTAGACGATGACGGTGATAAAAGTAATAACGGCGAGATCATATTAGAGAATTTAACAAATAGATGTTGGTTTCAGATTCAAATTTCTTTATCAGGATTTCTAGAAACTTATGTTATGAGCAGCAATTAATTCTTAGTGCAATTCACAGGTGGAAGGTTTTTTTTCTTGTCATGTTGACGCTTTTATTAAGCCAGCAAATGTTGCGTGAAACTTATCGAAAATACAATCACAATTTTCAACAAACGCTGAAATCCCACAATTTCACGGTACGGTCATATGATCCAGAAACGATGATGAAGTCATTAAACTGCAAACATGTAACGCCGTCAGTATGATTTCTCAGAGTCAACAACCGTTGGCCAGTATTTGTCTCAAGTTGCCAAACTTTCAGAGTCCGGTCATCAGACGCGGACACCATTCTTCTTTCGTTGGCCTGAAGGCAGCGAATAACACCTGCGAAAACACACCAGTAAAACGACGTTCTTTATCGACTTGCTTGGTGAAATTAAAGTTACCAGTATGCCCCTCAGAATTTTTCCAATCAAGCGTCGATAGGCATACGCCAGATGTGAGATTCCATATTTTTATATTGTTGTCGAGTGATCCAGAGATTATGCGCTGTTCGTCAAACGAGATACACGTCACTGCATCTTGATGACCATATAGAGTAGCGTTGCAGCGAAATTCGTTTAAACTCCAAACCTAGCAATAAATCATTAAAGTAACAAACAAGTTTAGTTTTCAATTGAACGTAAAGCGCTAATAAGATGGCGTACCTTTATTGTTTTATCAGCTGAGCCACTCACTAACGTATTGGAGTGAAACTGCAAACAAAGAACATGAGCAATATGTCCTCTTAGTGTGTGCGTGCACTCGCCAGATTTTAAGCTCCAGATTTTAAGCGTGTTGTCGTAAGAACCACTGACCACTTTCTCCATGTCCATCTAGAGTTTCAATTGCGCGATATTTAATTCTATATTATTGGAAGAGTAAACATTTGATTTAATTACCTGAACACATCTGACAGTATCGGTATGCCCCACCATCGTTACCTTACAAGCAATGCTGGACCATTCATCCTGTACTGAGAGATCCCAAACCTTTAACGTTTGATCTGTAGAACCGCTGACCAACCTGTTTCCCATTAAATGAAGGCATCTCACTGTACCAGAATGCCCAACCAAAGTCATTACAGACCACGGGCTATTCGTTCGGATGTTCCAAACTATTTATTTAAAAAATAAGGTTCGTCAATAATTGGCGGTATACGACGCGTAGCAATACCATAAATTTAAAAAAATATTTCACCTTTAATTGTTTTGTCGTGGGAACCAGACACGATCCGCGTTTCATCAAACTGTACGCATGAAACACCTTGAGTGTGTCCTTCAAATGTTCGAACGTGACACTGTCCTCTAAGCCAATTCCGATGTAGACGATATCGATCAGCGAAAATCTGTAATAATTTAATTGATTAAGGTAAATCTACAAAGTATGGTAACTAAATTATTCCAATACCTTTTTCCATAACAATTTCTTGCCTCCTTCGGAATTCTGTTTTATCTGCCGGAGATGTTGAAAATGTCCACTTTGACTCAGCTTCCAGGTGGGTTGTATCATCAAGTTTTGCCACAAGAACTGAGCATTTGAAAGACTTTCCCAATATTTGCACACTTGGGAACACTTGGCAAGAGATACAGGATCAAGATATGACAGGATTTTGTAAGCCAACACTGTGGGGAGCCAGAGTAAAAAGTCTTGGCAGTTTGGAGGGCAACTCATGTGAAGTTTGTCTTGCAATAGTGTAGAAAGCAAGTGATTTTGTGGCTGTTCACATTCATTAAACAATAACATGAGCATTTTGTTCTTTTGATCCGAATTGAATCCCTTAAACCAATCAAGAACCAGGGTCAATTTAGTTGAATAGCCAGACTGAATACCATCATTTTCTCTGGCCTTTTCTTTAAGAAACTGTCCATTTAATATTGGTAATTTATAGTGATGTGGCAAACTATGATATTGGCGTGGGTGAAACCTCCGTGAATAGTATCCTGATGATTGCCCAGGTGCAAACCTCTTTAAAATCCCTGAATCTTGATAAGGCACAGAATCTTTAATGATAGCATTTTTGAGAAAAGGTGTTTTCTCCAAAATGTCGGCGCAAGAGTTTGTTTTGTTGCTATGTTCTAAAGATGACTTGCTTGACAAATCGCTGGCAGAATAAGAACGACTCTCGTGAAATTGGTCTGGGCCCATTTCTACAACCGATTTTTCTGGTTTCGGAGTACACCTAACTTAGACCTAGTTAGGTAAAGAGCTTGTGTTAGTTAAATTAGGCACATGGTAAACACAATCAAAGGTTAAGTGCTTAACCGCACCACACACAAGACAAAACAAAGAATCGTCAATGTTTTCGCCGTGACAGGGTGAACGACTGAACGGAATAGGGAAAACATGAACGCCATCTGTCCGAGCGATATTAACTGTATAAAAAACTCAGATTAGGATGCGTACTTTTTAAGTTAAAGTTAAAAAAATCATAAAATAAATAGTTCATTTTATGAAAAAAATCATTATTATCTACATAATTATCTATTTGACAAGATCCAAAATTTTCACAATTACACGGAATAGCGGAAGTCCGAAGTCCGCACAAGTCAGCAGACGACATTAGAAAATAGTTCAAAAATTTTGTGAACGAATTTTTAGAATAGCACGAGATCATTTGTCATTACATTCCGCCATTTCCGTTCGATTCCATTAAGATCAAATTTATCTACTCAGGAAGGTCACAGTCACCAGTATAATTAGGTAATTTTTCAATTATGACTGAAAATTGTGAAAGCGAAAAACCTTTGAAAATAGCAAAGCTCGACGACACTAACGATGAGGTTGTGTCAAAAATTTCGCCCTCATTCAAAACGTTTGAGGGATTTCAAGTTAAGCGTATTTTAAAAGAGAGTCCTGAGTCGAGATCAATAGTGGTTGAAGGTTCCTTTAGTGGGGAGGATTCAGCTGCCTCTGTAAGCAGTATAGTGATTTTAGAAAAAACACACTTTACTGAAAAAGAAGTTTATGGTATCTTAACAAAGAGTACTGCATTACAGTGTCTGTTTAACAATGATGTGTATTACAATTTTTTGTGCCACCCTCCAATTCAACTAAATGAGGTTAAGGCTACACTGATTCACCCTGCATCAGAGAAGCATATTGAAAAGTTTAGCACCAGAAAAAGTTTCCTAATTGAAGAAACAGCATTGATATATCAATCTGTTACACTTCTGCACATTAGAGAATCTAAGTTTGACCTTCAGGTCAGTTAAGTAATGTTTTTTTTTTTTAAGTGAATAACAAACAAATTTTTTTCCAGTGGGTGTACAATATTCTGGAACACAAGAAAGAAGCTGATAGAATTGTGTATGAAGATTTGGATCCTGATTGTGGCTTCATTTTGTTGCCTGATCTGAAGTGGGATTGCCGGTCAACTTCTAATCTTTACTTAACTGGCATTGTTTGCAAAAGGGACATCAAGTCTATTCGTGACCTAACTTCTGAGCACCTGCCTCTACTGAAGAATATTTTTGACAAAGGATCAGTAAGCACATTAAACATTTTACTGACTTGATTAAGGTTGCGTAATCCAATTTTTCACTATCAGGCTGCCATCACCAAAAAATACGGTTTGGATAAATCAGAGCAACGCATCTACCTCCATTATCAACCATCGTATTATCATTTACATATTCATTTTACATCGCTCCAATTCACCCCGCCAGGTAGACTACCTCATCCTACTTTTTTTTTTATTTGTTAGGAAACCATATTTATGTATTTTCTTTTAATTATATTCAGGGTGCAATGTTGAGAGAGCTCATCTGCTTTCAAACGTAATACGAAACATTGAATTAAAAAGTTCCTACTATCAGGAGGCTTCGCTGGATTTTCTCGCCTTTGAAGGAGATCCGCTACTGAAAAAGTATCATCAATATATCGGCCTCAGTAGAGATGGAGATTATTAGTACTCTGTGCGAAGTACACCCACAACTTCGAATTGCAAACTTGTACATACGATTATCCTCTACTAACAAGATCTTGAACGCAGCATCAGTATTGGATAATTCAGTGTGTTTTGAGGCAATCGAAGAAGAAACTGCTCGGATAGTTTTGAAGTTCCCTGTTTCAGTCAAGCTGCTTGATAATTACAAAATCCAGCCTGTAATCGATAAAGATTATATCCACCTTCGCATGCCAATTGGAGTACCGGAAGGAATGAAAAGCGGATCAGAAAGTGTCGAAGTATTGGACTTGGTTGCCTTGTCGACCAATGCGTATAAAAGCCAAGGGAAAATGTTTCATCCGATTATAGGAAAAGATTACCGCATCCAGTGTGCTGAGTGTCAATCTGTTCTCATCAATCGTTCTAATTTCAAGCGTGTGTTGCCTTTGCCTCGCTCATCGTGGAGTGAAGCCGCTTCCGACTGGTATTGCCATCGACATGATGGGGACGCGGACCATCAACTGGTACCTCGTTCAACCGATTGCCTGTTTGGAAGTTGTTACCATGCTCTCACGACGAGTTTGCTCATTGAAGGGAGCCTGGAAACTGCAGGCAGAGAATTATTATGTTCTAAATGCCAAGCCTCTGTCGGTCTAATGGAAGAAGGCCTTATGAATGTATGGTGCCACTCCATCAAATGGTTTCTGCTTCAAGAAAATGATCAATGGAAGATGATAGAAGACGTAACGACGCCACTGCAAGCTTTTTATTTCACACTGTACGATGCATTAGAAGAAGAAAAATCATTTTTTGGTCGGAAGCTAGCCTTTCGAGATGGTGTAGGAGGCGGTCAGACTCTCCTTTTATGGTTTGTAGGCGACAACGGATTCACCCTTGATTCCAAGGAATCTGCATCAGAGATCGAACTGCGTCAAAGTTCACTCCATAAAGTATTGTACAAATCGGAGAATTCGACAAGCAAGAAAATTCCCAACGACGTGATTGAATACCAGGTGAGCAGAGAGATGATGAATAGTGCCTTGTCGGTATTGCGCAATAGTTCCGAGCAACTTCCCCCTGGATGTCGAACGGCCGCTGGCTTCTCCATAGGCTATCTGTCTCTTTCCTCGTGAAAATGTTTCAAAGACACGCCCATTTGTCAATCAATACACCTTTTACAGGAAACATAATTTCATTTATTAATTATTACGAAACAAATTGTAATTTTTATGTTAGCTATTACAACAGCCATTGTTTTGATGACAGTTTGAAATTTCGGAAACTATTACATCATTTCTGAAATCGAAATCACCGAGGAAAAAATTGGTGATATTATATGCAGAGCATAGTAGAGTAGAATAAGTAAGCCTTCTAGCGCTTCTAGTGACGCTGTTTCATTGGATCATTGCCTCAGGCCAACGTTTTTTTGTTGAATGGTGGGCGAAGATCAGAGCCCGCTGGTGGTAAAAAGTCGAAACTAGAATAAAATTTAAACCACTTTTCATGTATTTTTAATGATCGACGTATACTGAAGGTCAGTGAAGCACACCAAGTTTATTTTCAATTGTCTTTGGTCATACTTTGTTATTCAACTTTAAATAATCAAGCGCATTTAGCAATTTAGAATACCATAGTTCAATATTGGCCGCTACGTGTCTCTGATACTGGCACCGGTTTTTGGGACGTCTGAAAATAGAAAGGATCTCGGCCGTAATACACAGATAGCTTTCCGAAAAGTAGGCCATCCATAAAAGAGGGCGCACTGGGCGCTTGGTTGACTGGTTCTGCATTTTCGCTTCAACTGTCGAAAGACTTTCGATACATTTTCAACTACGAGTCCAAGTTAAGCTCAAGAGCGTAACTAGGGCTTGGAAAAATTAGTTTAGAAAATGATCACTCGCAGTCTTAGGAAAAAGCTATCGCCAGTTAAAAGGGTAGCTAGAGCGAAAGCTTCGGCGCCCAAATCTCCACCAAACTCTGTTCTACCCAAGCAGCCGTCGCCGCGCAGCAAGAAACGCGCCAAACGAAGTGTCAAAATTCGCGGTGGGACAAGGATTTCCCCTTCATCGGTTAACAGTAGGAAAGCAGCTTTGAACAGAAATAACAAATCTTTTTCCTCAGAAATGGTACAATCTACAAGAGTCTTGATCGAGTCCAAAAGCTTGGAGAGAACATCCAAGAGTCATTCTAAAACTGCAGCAAAGATGGAGCCTGTGAGTGTTGTAGTCAGTACGGATCAAGATGAAAAAGAGAATAGTCCTGAAATATCTGTCTGCCAGAATGGTGGTGCAGTTGGTACAACTACAGACTTGTACTGTACGCAGGATCTTGTCTATACTGCAAGCAACGAAAATGAAACAGAAGATAATTTTCTCCTTTGTGAAGAAGTAATGTCTACCAAAGAAGTATTCATCACTCAAGCCCATGAAGCACCTGTTACTGATGAAGCAACATACATCAGGCGAGAAGAAATTGAAATTGAGCCATTCGATCCCTTCTACTTCATCAAGCATCTTCCTCCTTTGACTCCTCAAATGCAAAGACAGTGCCCAGCTCTTCCGCTGAAAACAAGAAGCAGCCCCACATTTTCACTGGTTTTAGATCTTGTAAGTCAACCATTCATGGTTTTCAAAGCATGTTATTGATGAATATTTCTCATATAGGATGAAACACTTGTGCACTGCAGCTTAGAGGAATTGGAAGATGCTGCTTTCAGTTTTCCTGTCTTCTTTCAGGATACGACATACCAGGTGTTTGTACGAACCCGACCACATTTTCGGGAATTTCTCGAGCGAGTGTCACAAATTTTCGAAGTCATTTTGTTTACCGCGTCCAAAAAAGTTTATGCTGACAAGTTATTAAATTTGTTGGATCCACAGCGTCGTTGGATCAAGTATGGAATTTTATTCATTCTTGATTTGCTTTCCAACTTACTTTTTCACTTTACATTGATTTTAGGTATCGGTTGTTTCGAGAACATTGCGTTTGTGTTAACGGTAATTATATTAAAGATTTGACTATTCTTGGACGCGACTTATCGCGCACAATTATCATCGATAACTCACCCCAAGCATTTGGATACCAAGTAATTTTTCGTTCATTCATTTTTAATTCATTTTTGTTCTTTAAAAACTAATCCATTTTTATCATTCAGCTTGAAAATGGTATTCCGATCGAAAGCTGGTTTGTAGACCAGACAGATCAGGAACTTTTGAAATTGATTCCGTTTCTTGTAAACCTGGTCAATATGGTAATTTTGAAAAATGTGCATTATTATCTTAAACATTTTTAAAATATCCATTTTTTTTCTTTTAGAATCAAGATGTTCGGCCGTATATACGTGAAAAGTACAGACTATTCTCTTATTTGCCTCCTGATTAACTAAAGACAGACGATTTAGCGAATACTCAATGTGTGCAATTGACATCCTCAATTATTTTTTAAACGGACCGTTTGTCTACAGACTCTGACCTTCTATTTCTTGAAAACATGAGCATTTATTCTCTGGCAGAGCAACTTTTTGTTGCGTTTTAAATGGTTTTCGGCCATTGTTTTAGCCGAATGTTTTATGTGTAAACTATATACACACTAGAGACCAAATTTAGCAGGTGTACCTGGCTGTTCATTGCCTGACTTGAACCCCGGTTATTTTTTTTCTCCTCTTTTGCTGCCTCGTTCATCTCCCCAGTTTGTTGTGTATGTTGACTCAATCGAGAAGTGAATGGTAAAACAATTAATAGACAGAAATAACAGTGGTCAATCATGATTCGTTGGAAATATCGTACATTATTTACACCAAATGAGACGTTAGGTACTGAAAGAACATTGCGGCTAATCTAGGTATATCATCAACTGGATGCGTCTTGGCAAAACTTATAAACTGCCGTCTGATCCTTGAAAGTTCTGACAGTTGATAGCGTCGTTTTAAAAGAAACTTCTCATTCGAGTTTGGGATAGAAACTTCGTCCCCGACCACACACGTTTTTTGAGCCTCGACTACTCGCTGGAAAAAAAAAGAAAAAATAATATTTATTATTCGTGAGCTAGGTACCTATGTAATAATGCCTTGCTTGAACTTACATTTACTATTTCTTGTGTCACACAATCCAGCTCGTACAGGAAGTTTGTTGATGTAAGAGGAAGCTGTGAATAAATAAATTAAGAAAACAGTCACTTAAAGAATTCAAGTAAACAAATGATCATTGAATGTACTGATTGTGTGGACTGATTTGGAGTTGGGGCCTTTCTTTCATACAGAGCTGCAGCAATACTCTCAAATGGTAACTCATCTTCTGGTTGGATTGTAAAGAGTGGTGCATCCCATCTGTTTCTTCCATCCGGTGTCTCATACCTCATTACCAAAGCATCAAAGATTTCTTGAGAATACTGACAAGTTTCTTCTCGTTTCATATTTTGGCCCCAAGCTTTTTCTGAGCTTGTGTCAATATGTAAGGTGCACTGTGTTGTTTTGTTAGATTTTGTAGAGCAATACAATTCATACCGATACCCTGAGAGGAGGCAATAAATCAAGAATTGTACCTATAGTAGTGAATGTGAACAGTGGATTTTTGAATACCTTTAATGTAGTTCCCTCCATCAAGAATCAAAATGTCATCTTGACTAATTAGTCTTTGCATTTCAGATTTCAAAGTGCTTCTCAATTCTTTTTCCTTACTTGCATCTAAAAAAGAGATTACAGAACATTAAGTATGAAGCACAGGGTCATAAACATTAGTCTTTCAAACCTGAATAAATTTGTTTATTCTTAACGACATCATTCTCACACAAAAGAACAACATTTTTCCCAACTACCGTAGAAAAATATTCTTTCAATTGCTGGGCTCTAGTCGTTTTCCCACTCGAAGGAAATCCAGTTAAAAGTATTAACGGCATGATCGTGTTTTCCTTTGAATTTGTCCAATTTTTGTTACGTTTTCTTCTGCTATTTGTCGAGTGTCTAGTTCATATGTTGGTCGTTAGGTGGCCATTAAAATGGACGTCACGAACATGTTCCCGCGCTTTTTGTTGCATGTTAAATCCCTACCTACTTTTCCCGGGTGTTTTTCTTTTTGTGGTGAAACTTCCTTAAAGAAAGATCGTTAAATAAGTTCCTCAATCATCAGTCGTATTAAACTACACACTTGAGCAACATCATGTCTGGGGCTGCTGTTCTTCGCTTTGCAAAATTGACTCAGAATGCTATTTCCCCTACTAGAGGCTCCAAACATGCAGCTGGCTATGATTTGTACAGGTAATTTATACATTTATGTTTCTTTCCTATCATATTATGACACTTTTTGTAATAGTGCCTATGACTATGAGGTTCCTGCAATGGGAAAAGTTATAGCCAAAACTGATATTCAAATTCAGTTGCCTGAAGGGTGCTATGGCCGTGTAGCTCCTAGATCTGGTCTTGCTGCAAACCACCACATTGATATTGGAGGTTGTGATCAAGTTGAAACAAGTTTTACATTTTCTTAATAAAGTCAACGTAATTATCTAATAATCAGCTGGAGTTATTGACCGAGACTACAGAGGCAATGTTGGTGTCGTCATGTTCAACCACAGTCAAACTGCTTTCAAGGTGAACAAAGGTGACCGAGTGGCTCAGCTCATATGTGAGTTGATACTCTATCCAGAAATTGAGGAAGCTGAGGTAAAACATTAAAAGTGTAGTGTAGATTTTTACTAGCATTGAATTAATGCCATTCTTTTTTTTTTTAGTCATTGGATTCCACAGAAAGAGGAGAGGGAGGATTTGGATCTACTGGTAAGAACTGAATGCCTCGTATTTGCACCCACGATGTACAACTTCCAGTGTGTCAATATTCTCAATAAAGCCTGTAAACACTGCATTGGATAATATCCAGCTTATTTGATGTTAAATATTCCGTCATTATCTTTTTTCAACCGACAATAGCATTAAAACGTAGAAAATGCATTGAACAAGAAACGAAACGTCACCAAATTGTTGATACACAGGTATAGTGTTACCTTAGTATTAGTAAATTAAGCTAGGATATTGTTCCGACAGTGACAAGCTTTAAAAGAAATGTTAATATTGCATCGTGTGAGCTGTATGATCGCACTGCCCACTTATTGTAATTATGTTCTTATCGGATTCGGACTCCTTATCGTGCATGGTTTTTTGAATTCAGTCCAAGGTTTTATCGACCGCGGAAACAACTGGTACATAAAGTGGGCGTACTCTTGATATAAGAACGAATAATGCACATGATCCTTTCGTGGAATAAAATTTGAATAGCAAATATTCCGGAGGGTGTCTATCTAGTGTAAACAAACTGTCATGTTATCGGGGTTTTTTGCGATGTCAACTAGGATTTGGAAAACAAACAGAAAATACTGGTTATGTTTTCCAAATATTTCAAAAAGTGTGATCCAGATCAAATTTGCTTATTTTTGAAGTTTTCTGATCTCTTCGGGAGTGGAACAGATGTAATGTCGTTTAGCGGTTCGCAAAATAGGTCTGCTAGCATGGGTTCGGATGCGAGTAGAACTTAAGACGATAAACGATGTTGCTTCTATTAGCCAGAAAAGTTATAATATTCGCCTTAATATCTCGTGGTATAAACAAACGCCTATACAAAACGATTCAATGGCCTCATAACTGGTTGAGTCATCAAAGTTTTAAGCGTATTCTACGAATTGACAGTTGTTCACGCCGAGTCCCACAGGTGTTGGTTCCTCATCCAACTAAATTTTACGTCTCTGTGAAATTATGTGCGTGCACTTTTCAGAGAATCGAGTCCTGTCGGCTATTGTTCCTTTAATTGGTAAATATTGTGAATGGAAGAGTTTTCTACGTACGTGACGAGTCGTTGTTTTGTTTTCGTCGTCGGTCTGATGCGTATCCCATGTTTTCATTGCTCAGTGAATAGCTTTAATCAATATTTGAGCGTACATTCCTCTATACTAATTAAAGCTGGACCCTGTTGTCATTTTTTTTTAATTTTTAAACAATACTTAAAAATAATTCAGAAAACGGAAGGGGCGGGTCGATTGCGCTCTTGCGCTGTGGCCGCGCTTCCGACTTTGTTGGCACGCTCCATGAAAACGAGACGCTACGTTTTCTAGGCGGCGAATCTGAACCTACAGTCCCGTTGGCAGTGTGGCGTCGCCTCAGATCAGTTTGGTACTCGGCCGAGTCAAGATATTCGTGTGTGTTGTGGCACGACTATTTTCTTTCTAGTCCATTCCGTTTTTGTACCAAGAAGCGCCGGCCGTACTTGACCAAGAAAAATTAACTATTAGCTGTCGCACGACCCACAACATTTTGATTTGCAATCCGGATGTTATACTGTCGTTCACTATTGGAAACTATTTCTTATCGGTGAGTTACTCGGTTTGTTTTTACGTAGGCTCGATTTCTTTTTCTCGGTGGAATTTTCAAGTCTTGGACTGTTGTTTTTGTAAAACTAAAGCTCGTACAAATAATCACAATCCTTGCAACTGTGCCCAAGGACTGACCATAGATTTTCCAATTTCCACGACGGGTTCCCAATATAACGTAGCCTTGTCGGTCCGAAGAAAAAACCTAGTCGAAGATGTGCTGTTGACACTTCAATTCCTCTAATCCCGAATTGAAAAGTGTGTTGGGCATAGATTTTATTATCTGTCAAACTCGAGTATACACCGAAATGAAATAGCATAGACAGGGATTGTTATTTTGTTTTGACCAGCTCAAGGACCACATGGAAGGACAAACTGGATGGTCCTTGAGGGAATAGATTATTTATCTTTTGATCAGGATGCCAATCAAATCATTCCAATTTAGGGTGTAGCACAAACTTTGGGAAAAGCAAAGAAAAGAAGTCTGAATGTGTGTGTGTGTCGATTTTCAAAGGGACACCACTCTCAACTTGAAGGAAAATTAATATTTCAGGAGAGTTAGCTACTCATTCATTTATTGAATTGAAAGTCGCTACTCTGCTCGGCTGATTCAAAACTTGTAATACTGTTTTATTGATTTGACTGTGTGCTTCGTTTGATTTGAGACTTTAGCGTCCTTTGGCATTGAAAAATTCCGATAAAAGTGAGATCGATATGGCTTAAGGTCAATCAAGGATGGAAACTGAAATATAACATAACAGGAAGAGAAACGCCATGCTATTAAATCGGTGAAGGACGTGACATTGAGATTGAACTGCCAAAAGGAAGCGCTCCTTTTGAATGTTTGCGTGTTCTTATCTGATTCTTTCATGACGGAAGTGAATCCTCCTCTTTTATCCGCAAAAAATGTAAATTTTTGGGGATAAAATCTGGAATTTTTTATTTGATTTGCTCACCCTCGTTTTTCCATTCCGGGAAATTATTATTGAATTTTGAATGCCAAAGTTTCAGTCAACACCTAAAGTGTCTCGAGACATTTTTATGATTACACTCGGCACGGCAACTTGAGAAAGCGGAATTCTAATGAGGCAGAACAAATAATGTCCTACGACTACTTTTAGACTTTACTTTGTTTTTGTTTCTGGCTCGTGATCCGTCCTTTTTAATGCAGTTTGTGTCCAGGAATAGATTCAAAGAAATTCTTTATCGTCCAATCGTAGAGGCGTATTAAATTACAAGCCTACCAGGCTAGAGTCATTCAGAGAATCAATTTTGATCGTTTAAATGCGAACTACTCACTTTTGAGTCTAAAATGCAAATATTTTCCAAGTGTCGATCGACCAGGAATTCTCTTTCACTAACAAAAATAACCCACAGTCACAATCTCTGAAAAACGTGACTATCGAATGCTTGGCGACTGATGTAAATCTCTTAAACATTCATCCGCACAAGAGTCACGAATTTTTTTCAGCGTCAATTGACTCTTGAAAAATAAAAAAAAGGGGGGGGGGGATTTCAAGTCGTTTTGCCAAGTTGCCAGCTCCTGTGGTTATCGCAAACTGAATTCTATCGGTCCTTTTTTTTATAGATCGTCTCCTGACAGCGAACGCGACTGCGACGATAAATGATGTTTCGTGTCATCTCTTCCACCTTTTTTTAGCTCTGGCAAAAAATTGCCTCCGTCTCAGTTGTTATTTGCATCTTTGGCTCGCAACGTAAGGCTCTTCCACTCCATCTTTCATTTTTGGTTTGATAGGCGCCTTGTTTTATTGACGCGAAATCTTTGACGAAAAATCAGCAATCAACTTTCTGAATTTTGTGCCAATTTTCTTTTTCTTTGCTTGCCGGATATAAGATCATTTGGCTCTTTCCAATCAGCCGCTGTCATCATTAATGTATCGCCTGTAATGGGTAATGCATAAAGATAGACAATGATTCCTGCATCCAAAATTATAAATAAGAACAAAAATAGCTTTATCCCGATGAATAATTCAACGAGAAAAGATTCCAATTCTTTAACAGTCGAATAGTTTTTTCCCAGGTTCATTCGAACGTAAAGAATTAGTATAAAAGGGATTCCCGAAAGAGGGAAATGGAATCCTTCCGGATTTTTACAACTTTTTGTTTTTTACTTTCTTGGCGGGATGGATGGAACGACGCGCCTGCTGAGGGTCGAAATGCCATTCCGTCCTGCTCCGGTACACTTGACGACTTCTCGCACTGACAACACCTCGCCTCCCTACATCACTGTGCAACTACGGCATTCTTTTTCCATTCCAGTTGTTATGTGATGGTAAACTACTGATGCGAGTTGTCACTGTCAGACCTACTACACCTTCACGTCTCGTTTTTCTTTATTTTCATCCCGAAAAAATCCTTTTGTTTTTGTTCTTTATGGGCTTTGATTTGGCGGTACGTCCTCGCCATTCCGCGTAGCTCCTTTGAAGCCCTGGACCTTGCCTTTTTGCGCGTCGCACAACTCAGAGTTATTGTCTTTTTAGGTTTTTATCTCAGTCGAGCAGACGGATCTAAATGAGTGTTTTGACACAAGGCTGGCAAGACTTAATCATGACTTGCGAGCCGTTTTTCTCTTGTGATGTTTGCTGGGGGATTGAAACGGAACTGTGTGTTCTATGGGAGAACAATGGGTCCAGTGTTGGCAATTGTCCTGTCCACTGTCACTTTTCCATCCAAGATGATTAACTGGTATTTGATTCAGATATTTCGAATAGTGTTGCCAAAAATAAGGTTGCGTATTAATCATAAGACCTTGAAAAATCGACTAGCTCATTATGCAGGACCGCGTTCTTTAATTTGTTGTTTTACTCCGACGGCATTATTTTTCTCGCGTTCATTTTCTTTTTTTTCTTTCCATCTCCTGTCCCGCTTGTTTGTTAAATAGAGCTGACATCTTAACGAGTTGCCTTATAGGCCTGTCGAGCATGTCTAAGCGGGATAATCAAAATGGTTGATGATTAATCACGCGCAATCCCGTGACACAACCATAAAACGTAAACTTCCGTATTCCTGACATTTTCTTGACTTTGTTCGATCAACAGCTACAGTGAATCGCATCACGAAAGTATGGTGGTTATTCGACCGTGTGTGTTTTTGAACGAACGGTGAGTCTCTCTTGCCAAAAGGTAATTAAGGAAGCACAAACTTTGCGTACAGATTAATTTCGACCTTCTTTCATTGATAATAATAAGGTGCCTGGCAACGGCCAATAACTCTCCAGTCACGTCCTCGTCTCATTCGACATTCCTCTGAACGTACATACGTACTTTCGTTCAGGGCTGTAGGTTTAAAGTTGTGTGACAGTCTGCACGTAATCAGAATCTACAATAAAAGATTCTCGAGACCTTTTTTTTATTAAAGATCCTAATGAAGACATTGCCGTACTAGACGGAATTAATTTGATAACAACATGCTATCCGCTGCGCTTCTTGCGAATCTAATTAAATCTCTAGAACAACAACAAAATTGTGTTTTCCAACGAAAAAAAGAAACGAAAAAACGAAATTAAAATAACAAATAAGAATCTATAGTAAACTAGAAAAGATTTGGGTCAACTCTGACAGGTCGTTGATCTTTTTATCGTTGTGTTGTCTTTCTTATGAATGTACGCAGCAGCAGTATATATACTGTTGGACACTGGATGGATTTATTGTGAAACAATCCCCCCCACCCCCAATGTCCAACATATCTTGCGTCTCTTATCCGCATCCCAGCGCGGTAGCAGAACTATTATTAGTTTCTATTTCGGTCGCATAACGCACCGTTTCGCATATTATTTGTGGTCGTCTTTTTCCCATGTCATTTTTCTTTCCCTTATTTACGACCGCCGAATTAATTAGGCTTGTTCTTCACTTAGTCTTTCGGTCATAAAGATATTGGCATTAGAGTAAATATGAATTTGGCGCATCGCATTGAAATTTTACATTGAGGTCAACCGGAAACTCGCCGGACATTCTTTTTTTTTTTTTCTTTTTACGAGCGATCTGATCAGATTATGTGGAGGCTATACAAAGATTTTGGCCAAGTGTATGTAGTGAAACATGTTCATCTTTAAATACATGCGCTCTCCCGTCGTCGTCTCAAACAGCAGAATCATAAAAACCGAGAACGAATGGGTTGTGTAACGCATGGTCGCGTCGATTTGGCTTTCGAGTTCTTTTGACCGCGTCAACACAATGGAACGACGAATTCTCCTTTAGAGAGAATGTTGAGTTGCAAAGAAGGAATTTGGCCATATTTCCTGGGCCCCATTTTGCCATCATCATTTTCATTTCTTTTACTCTTTGAATTGATGATCGCCAGCACAGCCAGTTTCCATTTGCTTTTCACATCTTCTCTTCCCGCGACCGTCTTGTCCAGCTTGTGCAGCGTCATTGTAGCATACTTGCATGATAAGTGCGCTGTATAAGTAAATTTTACATACATACATAGTTGTTGAAATAAAAAGACGAGAGAGTAGTATATCAACCCCCAGTTTTTCTTCTTCCTTCAACTTTCAACTTTTGTTTCCCTTCTGACATTTCCGCGTAATGTTTTTTCCCTGGAAAGAAAAGTTCATGTGCCGCAAAAGGTAAACTTGTTTATTTGTCGATGGCATGTCTGCACTTTGTCATCCAATTTGAAAGGTAATTGCTCGGGTCGCAATTTGTCTCCACCAGTTAGAGCTCTGTGCATGCGTTAGCAGCAGTTGAGATGGATGACAAACGAAGTTTATCGAGCCCAACGTGCGTAGAATATAAGACAACCCCCCTTCCCCCCCCTCCAAAAAAAGGAAAAAGTTAAATGCGACTTCATTTAAGTATTGACGCTGTCTTTTTACCAACTTTTTCTTCGGCTCCAAGGATGACAACAACAATAAGGGCTTGCCTCATTAACAGTATTGCTGAGAGGCAACGGCCGAGGCTCATGGGAGGAAAAGAAGTTCTTATTTTTCTTGTTGTAGACCGGGGCTGGCTGGCCCCGTGCATTTTCAGGAATCTGAGAGATGGTCAAGAAAGATAATCATGCCTCTAGGGCACTGAAATCGGATCAATGTTGGGTTTTTTTTACGGCACGTGTATGTATATGCCTTGGCTATATGTTGAATAGTCATAGTGTGCATCACAAGTATCAGTATACACAAAGGGTAATGACGGCGGGCGGGTTCAAGAAGCTGAGCAGCTGCAACGTAAAAAGAAAAACTACTTTTCACTTCCTAATTGTTGAATGAGTGCCACTGGCTATAATATACGACTATAAAAAAACTCCTGCTGCATATAGGCAAACAAGGTCCGCCATTGGCCTAGAGGCTCTTTATTACGCAACATTTCGCATTGTATTTTATTGCTCGTGAAAACATCAAATCAAAATGACGATGTTTTTCCCGGGGTGGCCAGAGAGAGGACTGGAACGGATCCCGGGTCTGATCCTGGTAGTAAAGAAACGTCAAAAAGCGAAGATCGATGATGATGGTCTGTATCGATTAAGTTCCGCCTAGCTGGAGATATTTGACCGCCACAGAGAGATGAAAAGCAACGGGAATTGTCATTATAGCGTCGATGATGATGAAGAAGAAGAAGGGCAGCATAATACGACATTGTGAAGAACGGAAATATTACCGAGAGTCTCGTCCGACAGAGGTTCATTAAGTATGTATTGTGCGCGGGATGATGCGGGCGCGGTGCATTTGTCACATGGAAAAATGTATTTGCTTTATACTTTCTTCCCTGGCATTTCTCCTTAGATTCTTAATTCTTATCTCTCTCTTTCCATCTCCCCACGTCCATCAAGCGCCGGAATTTCGTCGGAGGCAGGAAAGTGCTTACATAGCGACCCATCAATCAACTGCAATCAACTTGTCTACAGATCTATCAGCCAGCAGCCCCCCCTGTAGTGTCGGTACAGAGAGTTCCAAGTTTATTTTCGACGTTTTATACGTTGCAACGAGTGTATCCGTAATAATCAAGTAGAGTAGTTACATTCGCCGACACCTAAGATAATGGAATTTGCCAGCGACGCATGCGATTATGACCATAGAATGGCGTAGTAGTCTCGAAATCGCATTAGTTCCATTTGCTTGTCAGTATGATTAGGTCCCCTGATTGCTGCTCTCCTAGTCGCCTAACTTGGCTCCGCGTCCATTGACTTAATAAACATGAACTTTGTCATGTTGAAATGCTCGAAATTGGAGATCTGAAAAGGCAATCACGGTGCAGGTAGATGCGCATCATTAGATTTTGATCAATTCGTTTAGAAGCAAAGTGCAGTGCAGATCTTTACCAAGTTAAAGTTCGGCGTCGCACATTATTCGACTCCCGCCCACATCCGTGCACAGTACACATTGTTTGTCGCAAATCATTTCATCTCAGCCCGTGTACTACTATCAAGAAATCATTTGATTGGCTGATGGCGCCTGATTCATATTGATGAACGTCAAAAAACATTTCGCGTCGGTAACTTTTAATGGCGCCTGTTGAGTCCCTTGATGTAACTTTTTCAACAAAAGTTCAAACCTTTCCAAACTTTTCCCGCCCTACCCGTAAATCACCCCAAATGCACATCAGACAAAAGTCTCGATATTGGCAATCGCCCCAGTGCCAACATTTATCTTGTCATCTATCGATTTCTCTTTTAATGCAAAAGCCCCAGACCGCAAACGACGATGGGCTGCTGCTGCAGCTGGTGCAACTCTACAAGCTCCGGATCACCATATTTCATAACATTGAAAACTTGTGAATGGTGGCCATCTCCCCCGGCCGCATGCACACACGTAGAATATGTAATCCCAACTCGATTGGAATTGCAATCTTCTGGCATTTAGAATCGAGCATCTCTTATTGCGGTATTGATCTTTGTAGTCTAAAATGAGATCAAAACGAAAAAAAGAAATTTTCCATCCCCGCAACCGCGTGCACTTCGTGAGCCCGCAATCACTCAGTTTCAGCTCGGTATATAGCAGCCAGAGGCAGAATCAGCGAATAGCGTGCAGCAGCAACCAAAGCCTAGTGTTAAAAAAACCAGAATAGTACTGGTATCGTGCTTATTATATGTAATAGCTTGCAACTTTTAGACTTCATCATTCAGTCTGTGAGCTCTTTGACATCAGCAGTATAGCTACCGCAGACACACCGGATGAGCTTTCCTACACAAGTTCTTTGATACACATATTTCTTGCCACATCGTCTATCTCATTCCACGAATAATTATTGCGTGTTACCAGAATCTATCCGGGCCCCCTAAAAACTCAAATTATGCAGCCCGCCACGGGTTTCTAGACTTTCCGTGTGTATAAGTAAAGGGTTATTAGATGCATGTATTCGGCTAGACGAAGAAGAAAAAGAAGAGCACATATGGCCGCTAGATATTTGTGCGTGTATAGCCTAGAGTCTCTTTGCTGCGCCACTTTGGAGTGGCATGTCATAGATTATGTATGGAGCAGGCTACAGACTATATTATTATTATTGCAGCAGCGCAGATTGAAATGGCCGCTTTTCTTTTTTTTTCTTTTTTTCTAAAATGGCAAAGTCGCGTCTCATTGTCAGTCGTGATTCATTATGGCCGTGATTGGCAAGGCTTCGCCAAAGTGCTGCAGAGTACGAAACTCGGCTAACCTTTGATCCTATCGACTCCAATGCCTTCCAGCGGCTCGAAAGTTTGAGAGGCTGAAGAGCTGCTGCGGGTTGTTACGACGTGTGAGAATAATGTGAGCGGGAGATTTCAATTCGACACTTAACAAGAAGAAAGAGTAGAGAGCCCCCACCCAATCAATACTTGAAGAGCGAAAGGTGTGTATATATATAGATGGCAACCCAACAGTCTCCTTGCTGGTCCAGCAGCATACTTTTGATTCCCAATTATTATTTCTTGATAATGACTTTGGGGTCCCTTTGGGGGGTGAGCACAGCTCTGATTGTGTGAATTTCAATGTTGATGTTTTATTCATGACCCGCTCGTCTCTTTCTTTATTCAATTCTAGAAGCCGATTATTATGATTCTCCCCAGTGAAACGTGGCCATCTCAGCATCAGAGCGACACCCATCGCTGATCTGCCAGTCAATACGTCAAGGAGGGGAGGGGTTCGTCGTGTAAACAAGTCGTGCGTCACGCAATCAAACCCAGCATACATTCCGCCGGTGGGGATACATACGAAATGGCCCAAGAACTGTTGATGAACGCGACGACAACAACCTGGTGGCTGGATCAAAACGACACCACCTATTTTGACGATGGAAATCAATCGGTTGCCGCCAGCACCGCCGATCCGGCCTTCGTTCACTTTCGTGACGAGTCCCGATTTTGGGTTCAAAGAGTGAGTTTAATATCTTGATTTCTCGTGAGTTACAAGCCAAAATCCAGCTGATTGATCACGCCACTAGGCTCAACGACGCTTTAACTCTGTTCGTTGCTGTGGAAAGGAAAACTCGTTATACACGGGAGCGCTTGAATTCACGTTTATTTGAAAAAAGCAGAGAGCCTAAAAAAGAGACATGGATATGGTTTTTTAAAATGCGGTTCCATTTCTTGGATTGTGCGACCCAGTTTTAGTCGGGAGTGATGACAGGATGATGGATTTGAGCGATTCAATTTTCAAAAGTGCATGGCGCAATCTCTTTTTTTAATAAAAAAGTTATTCCCTCTATTTCCCGCCCACCCGCATAGGTACTGCTGCCTATCGTCGCCACCATCGGAGTTTTCGGCAACGGAGTTACAATCTGTGAGTTTTTGATTGGAAAATGATTGGATTGTGCAGCAGGGTTGAGATTTGATGATTGTCAATTGCCTCTCAATTTATTATTATTTCCAGTGGTGCTGACCCGAAGGGGGATGCGGTCATCGACCAACGCCTATTTAACAGCTCTAGCCATTGCTGATCTCGTCTATTTGCTCTGCGTCTTTTGGCTCTCGTTGCGACATTACCCACACGTCAGGGAGGACCTGGCCCTGTCCAATTTCTACGCTTATACCTGGCCCTACAGCCTCTGGCTCACCGATGCAACCAGTAAGTACACCTACTACATTTCCGATTTGGATAATGCCCTGCAAAGTGAACTTGAGCGTCATTTCGTTTCTACTAGCCGGCCGCCCCCGTCTTAATAATCACGATGAGCTGGAAGCGTTTCCATGGCGAGTGTGTTGCTTGGGTACTTGTAAGCTTTTGAAGACGCACTCTAGTGTATTCATTACAGACGTTTTTCTTGATGGAAGGGTGGATGGAGGAATGATGTAACAGGTCTATTATGGACACGTGTTTTTGATCGAAATTAACGCACGAAATGATGTAGAGTTGAGAGAGTTTAGATTATGGATGACGTATATATCCACCGTTGCCGGAACTTGGTAGCCGGAAACTTGAGAATGGACCGGTAACTTGGAACATTCATGGATGACTTGTTCGCTCCTGTCGATCCATTAAGACGGTTCCTTCCTTGTAGAAAAAAAGTACATATCGTCGATTTGTACCGATTCGAGAAAACAAGTCAACCGGCTAGTAAGTCCTTCACTTTCTTATTTACGGGACTAGTACGGTACTTCTTTCACGATCATCTTTCAGTCGACGGCACCGACTGATATCTCAAATCTATTATTGTTCGTTCTATTAAAGGAGAAATAAGCTACCGGTAGCACTGTAGATACTCTTCCTGAAGAGATAGATATTTAATAGACTTAAATGGTATATAAGTAAATAGGATATCCAAGCGATTAGGAAGTTACCTATTCGTCTGGTTTATTTTTAAACACGTCTTTTTTCGTTTGGTTCTTTTTTGTATGATGTAGAAATCGTATTATTTATTATATGTATAGAGTCAATATTTGAACGCTTCAAAGTACTATAATTTCCGGTGACTTATTTCACGCTGGTAGAGACAGCCGAGGAGTAGGAGGGTCTGAAAATTCATGTTCCCTTGGAGGTTTTCTTTTCCAGCTCAGCGTAGTCCTTCCAACTTGAAATGGATCGCTGAATAGTCAATGACATCCTGGTGTGAATATTTCGGTTTGATTTCGAATTCAGCGAGCGCTGTGTATTAGGTGGGTAAATAGCCGAGCCACATGGAATCGTCGGACAAAGTTTCATCCTTGTGTGTGTGTGCGCTGAGTAGGGAGAGCGGGCGGCGTACATCTGAACAAGTTGGGCGGCGAATTGAGATGAAATTTTGAACCTTAATAAATAGCCGGCGTGACAGATGTGCCAGATGGGGTCGGCAGCATCTACTATAATATGTATACTTACTACCAAGTCATAAACTCAACTATACATAAGGAATGATAATCATCATCTTTTATTGCTTTTCGCTGCATTTTCAGCCAACACTTCCGTTTGGCTGATTGTGACCTTTACGGTGGAGCGCTACATCGTCGTCAGTCATCCCATCCGCAGCCGGATGTTATGCACGGAATCCCGTGCACGAAAAGTCATCGTCGGAGTCTATCTGATCTGTTTCACGGCCACGCTGTCGACGCCGTTCGAGTGGACCGTCCTGGAAGTGACCGATCCCGAAACGAACGTCACCAAAGCTGAAATCACGCCGAGCAACTTGGGCAACGACGAGACATACCAGACCATTTACTACTGGTTCACTAGCATCTCATTCGTAAATAACTACAGACATATTTCCATCGGCGCTTTCAAATTGAAAATGTTGAAATGATTGGACCCCCCACCAGGTGCTGCTGCCATTGACGTTGCTCATCGTCTTCAATTCGTTCCTGATCCATTCGGTGCGTCAGAGTCAGAAGCTTCGCCAGATCATGACGCAGCGGCAGACGATCGTCAGGTCGGACCGTGAGGAACGGGCTGCCTCCAACGAAATCCGCATCACCATCACGCTGATCGCCGTCGTCATCATGTTCTTGGTGTGCCAACTCCCGACGGCGGCGACGCTCATTTACAACATTTTTCACGACCCGTCGCCTCAGTCGAACGAGGAAGCCGTTTTGAGAGCTCTGGGCAACATTTTCAATTGTCTAGTGTCCGTCAACGCCGCCTGCAATTTCCTGCTCTACTGCGCCCTTAGCGACAAGTACAGGCGGACATTTATGCGCACCTTTTGCCGCTGCGTCTACCGGCCAGGTAGTCCGTTTTTCACCCAAGTTGACAACGACAACGGTCATCACGGGAATTACACGCACAGCCGCCAGGCCTCGGTCTGCATCAATCAACGCGATCGATACTTATCCACACGGCCAGCACAAAGGCCGTCGGCCACTCGGAATACTCTCAATGGCTCTTATCTGGCCATACCTGACGGTATTATATTTGGATTAGAGTTAGTTGTGTGTGCGTCTATCGGGACGTTTTTTCCTCAATTTTGTTTGTTTTTTCTTTTTCTTTCTACAAAAGGTAACGGAACAATTGCCCGCCAGAGAACAGCCGCCGCCGACCCTTCGGAACTTTGCCGGAAATCTTCTGTTCAGTCCAGCAGCCACGGGGGTACACGCAGTCCGAGTCTGCAGTCCAACATCAGCAGTTGCGGGGCTCACGGCCCATCAACTACTCTGGTAACGACCAATGCTCTCTTAGTAAGTAAAGCTACGTCGGCCGAATCGTCGACTCGCCCACGATGGCCCAGCAAATGGTGGGCACTGCCGTGGCCGCAATCGTCGGCCGCCAAGCCCAAAATTCCTACCAATAACAAACCCAGCAACATCCTTATCCAAGTCACTTCTGATACCGCCGAAGAGATTAACCGCGATCCCCAGCAGACTGCCGAACAACATCCCCGACAACAAGTTAGTGACGAAGAAGTAGCTTTCGTTTGACAGTTTTTCTTGCAAGTCTATCTACTTCTTTCATGCCATGCCAAATCATCTGGAAAGTCAGGCCCCCCCCTCCACAAAAATGGGAATCTGGTGCATCCCATGTGGCGGCATGTGACAGGATTACGTATGGGATTGCAACTCTTATATATATATATGTGCGTACTACCCACCCTTTTCTCAACAACGTAACATGTTGAAATGTTTCTTTCGGTCGACAGGGTAAAAAAAGGAAAAAAATACAGACGGTATATATCTGGTGGCCCTAGCTCACGATGACGTGTGTTTGTATCGATTGCCCAACGTTTTATGTGCCCCTTGCCTATACTTGCGTATATAAACACACACGCGCACACACATGAATAATTGCATATTCATATTTACCCGCTCTATTTGCACCTCCTGCCGTTTGGAAAGGAGAGATAAAAAAAAACCTCTCAAAACTGTCAAAATGTTTCATTGTCTTGCACCACTCAATACGCGCCGTACTGTGACAAACCTGTGACAAAAAACAAACAGAAATATATAACCTGATTTCGGTGTCATGATGTAACTTTCTCAGTCAATATTGAAATTTTCCACAGTTACAAAAATCAGCAAAAGGGGAGAAGGAACAATGTGAAATAATTTTGTGGACCGGATGGGACGATCACTGTTCTTCTTCAGACAAGCCTTCCTCTTTCTGGGAATCCAGCTTTTGTTGTTGGACGCGAGCCTCTTGGGATTTCTGCCAGCAATAATCAAACGGGTAAACCTTCTGGTTGGGATGGCTGACAGTTAAATGCTCTTCGTTCCGCTCGTAGTCGCGAATTTGACTAAGAACGTCTGCTTCCAAACCATCGACGCTGAAACCGCTGACGGATGAGAAAAGCTCAGCCGGAGAGACTGCGTCTTTGGCGCCCAATCGCTGGAAGAAATTTGAAACATTGGTGCAGTCGCGGTAGAGAAACTCCAAGCCGTGAGGGTGTGACGGCTCCACTGCTTGGCTTACATCGATGAGCCAACACTGCTGTTCGTGCCAAAGGATGTTGTACTCTGACAAATCGGCGTGGACCAGGTGACATTCGTTAAACATTTTATGGAGCATCGAAACCGTCTGGGTGTATGCCAAATCCACTTCTGCAGTTGACAGGATCGCTTCGCGAAGCTTGGGGGCAGGTCGACCCTCTTGGCCGATAAAAGACATGACCAAAATGTGTTTCTTCAGCAAAACAACCTCGGGACAAGGCAGACCGGCTTCACGCATCCTCGTCAGGTTGTGGTACTCTTTCTCCGCCCACATGTGGATGATTTTTCGAGGGTTCTGCTTGGAAAATCGATTCTTGAAACGGTAATCTTCGGCGATGTACTTGTCCCGCGTTTTGAACTCGTTGAGAGTCGTCTTGAAAACTTTGATGGCGCATTCGCGGGGAACGATTACCTCCTCGCTGTTGCCACCTTCGGCGTGAAGAATCACGGCCTCCTTTCCGGTACTGATGACACCGTTGATGCGTTCCAAAATATTGTTGTCGACGAAGCGAAAGAGAATCAGCCGACTGCGAGGATCGATGGCCATGGTGGCCGTAGCTTTCTCGTGCTTGTCATTCAATCGCGCAGCTCTCTTTTGTTCTTGGTGCGAGAACGTTTTAAGCTTGTTGTACACCTTGTTGCTCAATTTCATGTCGAAACCGCCACCGTCTCCTATCTCCAGCTGTTCAAGTTGCATGGCTTTGCAGGCATTCTTGCGACCAGTAATTACAGTGTCGTGTTTCGTGATGATCTCTCCTCCCATTTTAGCGTAACCCGACTTGGGAATGGTTGGAGACTCTTTCTCAGCTGACTGAAAAATTACAGAAATTTAGCATCACACAACAGACCAAATGAAAAAAATATAATTTACCTCGAAACTGTCCCAACTTTTGTGGGTTTTGTCCCATTCCTCATCGTCAAATGAATCTGAATCTTCATCCAGAAAACTCCCCTTGGGAATCTTGCGATAATTAGAATATGACACACCCACTAAATGAATTTCAAGGAATTTTAAAAATTTAAAAATGAAATTGACAACATAACCTTAGTACCTTTAGAGGTGCCATTGTATTTGGCTTCTTCTTTACCCAAGGCTCTGTCATACTCTTGATCAAATTGAAGTTGGAGCAACTGAGCCAACATTTCATCACTCACTGTTTCCTGAACTGCTGTTCCACCAGAGGCTTCGTCCACCATGCCTGATGCCGTTAACTCAGGCCATTGAGACAAATCTTCCCTTTGTTGACAACGGAATCACAGATATTAAGTGAGATCTGTTTCATCTTATAAATCAAAAATATACTTACTTTGTTTGCAAAGTTTTTGCTAGATCTTCCGACATGACGTCGGTGAAACTAACATTTCCAGCAACGTCTTCAACAGCTTTTCCTCCCCATGCTATCACAGGCGACGAGGTATTTGCAGTAGACATTTTATATATTACAGATACTCAAAACGGCAAACAAAAAATCAGCAATAAATAAGGTATGAAAGGTTATAAAATAACAAAGAAATTAGCTTTGCAAAATGAGTCCCCGGCGTGGAACCGTGAAACTTGAAAGTGAGCTCGTTTTGTTTTGTTGTTATTGCACCACTATTTCACGTTTCACCATCCAGAATTCCAGATGGCAGTGTTACGATATTCGTCTAAAATTAAGGCCAGTTCGCTATCTTGGTTTTGACGTACCCTGAAATTTCTATCATGACTCGTTGTTAGCTTACCAGCGACCCTATCAGTCGTGAATCGTACTACTGTATTTCGTGACTGATTATTTCCTCACGAAAAGAGCTCGCAAAATTATCAAGTTATCCATAATTTTGATCATTTAATTTCTTTCGTCTGTGTAAGCGATTATTTTATTGCCATTGGCGTAATATTTTCCACCCTGGCATTAAATTTTATTGGAGAAGTTCCACGTGTAACAAAAAATAAACGCTCGAGATAGGTAGGGGCAAATAAGGGTTTTCTTTTAATGTCTACAGCCAATCACAATCAAGACTTTGATTCTTACCCTCTCCCTCTTTCTTTTCTCTTTCAATTCGACTTGTTTATTACCCCAACAAAGTGTTTGACCGTTTTCTTCTCTCGTCTTCCGTGCCGTTAGGTCGTGCCCTTGTTCTCTCGCCCAGACACCCAAATCAAATCAGCAGTCGTGCAATCCTTAACTTGATTATTATTTTGTTGCAGTGTGTGTGAAAACCCATCCAAAAGAAACCACTGTAGACTTCCAGGGGCTTGCGATCGTTAAATCGACACGTGGAGAAAATGTCGTCACACTCGTCGTCCATCAGCGAATCGTTTGAATCGAATTTTTTAATTACGTGCGGCATGTGTTTGAAAGAATATGGCGAAAATCGAGAACCCAAGTTTCTACCTTGCGCCCACACGTTCTGCCGATCATGTCTCACGGTTAGTATAAACATAGCGATAATTTAAAATTTTCAAAAATTAACGTTTACTTTATATTGCGTAACATACAGGAAATTAAACAAAATACCGAAATCAAGTGTCCAATCTGCAGGAAGATTCATTCCTTTTCTGAAGATTTGCCAAACAATAATTACGTCGAATCCTTGATCGAATTAGACATGAAACTTGCTGATATCGAGGCTCGCGAGAAGGACAGCGTGGTTCAGTCTGTCGAACTCAAAAACGATATTCAAGCTTCCTTAGTTGTGTTGGCGGAATGTGCGCAGGATGTGGAAACAGAGATGATGGGACATCTTAGGAAGGAATTTTCCACCTCAACTCCAATTGGACAGCAGTCACCTTTTGGTTCCAAAATCGACACTTTTCTTTCGGAATTGAGAATGCTTTTGAATAGCCCAGCCCCCGCCAGAAATCAATTGACAGCGGCCACAGAAACAGTTTGCAACTGGTTTCAGGTAGATCGCGCTATACAGATGAGACTCATTTGAGTTTGAAATCAAATTATTTGTTTGTTTTTTATTTTTATTTAGAAACATCAAATGAAAAATAAAGACTATGCCAATTTGTTGATCGAGCTTGAATCTAGAATGATTGAAATCGAGAATCGAGAAAAAGAGTGGATTTCTCGTAATCTCAAAAGGGATATCAAGTCGTCCCTGGCGAAATTAACGAAATCAATCCACAGAGCCGAGGATGACATTATGAAGCAACTCGAAAACAACGAAACACTGGCCATGGCTAACGTCCGAAAATCCGAGTGCGATATTCACTTCCAAACTGTGTTTAAATTGGAAAGTTTATGGGAGAAACGATTGCCCATCCGTGGCGAACCTCAAGATTTTCAGTACAAAATGCAGGAGTATTTGGCGTTTGTTATTCGACATTTATTATCGGACGAAATTGTCTTCATTTGGATAGAAGTATTTTGTTTTTCTTTTGCGCTACTTGAGTTAACAAGTTAAACCTATTTCGTTTTTTCCCTATTCATTAGCAACAATATGTCTACAAGGTTTCTCTCGAATTGTTATCAAATCGGGATCTTTTCACTGCAGCCCTGCATGAAAGTAAAGAAGGTAAGCTTTTGCGGTTGCCGAACATTTCAATTCACGGACCACTTTTTCAATTTTATGTGCAGGGATAGAAGTACAAGTTGATTTGAGCAAAACTCCTTATAGAGATTTACACGAGCTTTATTCTGCTTTGATTTTTGCATTGGCCACTGCTGCTATAAATAATTCAATTGAAGGTAAGTTTCCCAATTTTAAGTTAATAGTTTACGTAATGTGTCTAAATATCTATATTTTTTAAAACTAGATAAAAGTGGAGATTGCAAACTGAACCATGCCATTTTGAAACGTTGGACATGTTCAATATTAAAACGGTACATTGACGAGAGTGATAGCAGCGGAATGCAACTGATATTTGTTGTACAAACTGTGGTCGCTAAGCTACAACATCCCAAAGGTCTAGACTCACTAGCGGATAACGGAATTCAATATTAATTTAATTTCGAACGATTTCTCTAGGTTTGATGCAAGAAATCTTTGAGGTGCTGTGTGAAGAGGGCCTTTTGTCATGGGTTATCGATCCATCGATCGTTGCTCCATCCTCCGGCGAATCAAGTTTTCAAGGGGGAAGCAAACTTGTCGCATATTTGATTTCTGATTTGATTTCGTCGTATATGGCAGAAAAATCATTACATGAAGACAAACTAAATGAATCTATTGATATTGAATGTATAAGTATATTATAACAAAATGCCTAATAGCCCATATCCATGGAATATCGCGGAATATCGCCATATCGATTGAATCCCCAATTAATTTCTTCCTACACGTTCCCATATTAAAAATCAAGTTCGTTTGCTAAATCATTTAACATCTGTTCTAATACATATATTCCAAGTTATATTTTGTTGTTTTTTACATTTATGCAACTGGACTGGAGCTACCAAATTTTGAATTCGTTATTCAAAAATTGCCACTATGTGGCGTTACCATACCAACCCATCAGTAGGAAAACTAGACATAGGTGGTGTAATATGATAATGTTGCAAAGATGACGTAATTTTAAATCGAGATTGCCAAAACCTTGACAATATATGGGTTCTTGTAGTGCACTACCTAGAAGTATGAGTTAGATAAAAGGAATAGAAAACTTAAAAGTCAAATTGATAACATAGCATTTTTTCTTATTTTGAGAATCAAAGGTTTCATTAGTCAAAAGATTTCGCAATTTATGAAATTAAAACGTCATATAATCGAACACAAAACGTTTTGTTAACTTTATTTCGAAATTCGAGCTTTTTTGTGAACAATGAAAATTTAGAACAAAACACGAGCGAATCGCGAGCAAAGGATTCAAAGTGGCAACGCTGTTTCCAAGAGAGAAAAATTGAGAGAATTGAGAAGACTCCATGCTGGACGTTATTAAGCCTGCTCATGATGGTCTAGACAGAGACCCATGAGAAAAAGGAAAAATTGTTCGAGAGTTTCTTAATTACATATCAGTTTTGTCTTTATGATGTCGGGATCATCAAATATTCATTTTCTCGTGCAATCATTACCCACCACAGAAGAAGTGATATTGGATCGGTAAGTTTGTTGCCAACACATCACCTTCGTATTTCCCAATACCTACCATTTTTCGATTCCCATTTTTGTACGGGGATCAGCAAAACTTTATTTCTAACGAATGTAGTATATTGAATGCAAATTTTCTCTTATAATTTTGCAGGCTTAAAGAACTTGCTGATAAAACCAACCGTTTTGGGCACATCAACTCTGGTTTTACCAGTGCATTACGTTCCCCTGTCCAGCAGTGTGTAGTGGGACCTTCCCATATTGTGTTTCTGCTGGAGGATGGAAGGGTGTGCAGACTTGCCTTCAATGTTTTACCGGATCGCTTAGATCTGAGCAAAAATGAAGCAAACCGGGGGAAAGATGGTAAGGGATCTGGCCCAGGTCCTAGTCGCCAGACTTGCAAAAGAGGCAGGTTGCTCAGAGCTTCCAGTCTCAGGGGTGCAAGCAACAGTGGATCTAGGGGAACAGGACTTTTGGCTTCCGGGGCAGTGGGACATGGTGTCATCATGGCCAGCTCTAGACCTGTCTTTGTCCCTGAAGAACTAGTTTCACAAGCCCAAGTTGTCCTGCAAGGAAAAAGCAGAAGCGTTATTATTCGCGAGTTGCAGAGAACCAACTTGGATGTCAATCAAGCTGTCAACAATTTGCTTTCACGTGACGATGATGAGAGTGAAGACGTTGACGATTCTCAGGATTCATACGTTCCCGAAGACTTAATTTCTCTGCTCGATCCTGGTGCAGGGCTACACTCTGACCATGCAGGGCCTTCCGTCATTATTGACGCTGACGCCATGTTCTCAGAAGACATGTTTGGTTATTCAACCATTCGCAGCCGCCCATCCGGAAATAATCGTGGAAGAAGCGTGGAAGGCGAACGAGAACGCAGCAGTGATCGAGGTAGTTGTCTTTTATTAACAATATTGCTTTTCATTTTATTTTTTTATTTTATCGGGTACAACTTATGAAATATAATTGTAGCAAAATTGATTAACTGTCTCACAGGAGGTGGAAGTGGTGGTAGTGGAGCAGGGACAGGAGGAGCAGATCGTGAATCTGGGATGTTTCGTTGGCGAGATCGACATTATCTTGGACCACGTCGTTGGCTGGAAACAGCGCTTCGAGACACTTGGTACGAACGTGACCTGGATGGCAGCAAAAAGAAAGACACTCCACATCAAACACAGAGCCCTCTAGGTCTGTCAGACGAGCTTGAATTTTGGCCTGAACGAGGCTCTAGTGGTCCGTCTCCCCGTTTCACCAGCATTGCTGCAATGTATTCTGAGTTGATCGCACTTAGTACATCTGGTCAAATCCTCTCATGGAAATGGACTGACGCGGAGCCTTATCGTCACCTGGATTTCCCTCACGCTCATCACCCACGAGCTCTTACACTGGGGCTTTATACTGAAAAAATTGTACTGCTGTCGGCATCCGTCATACGGTGCACTGTGGTAACAGAATCGGGAAAAGTAGCTAGCTGGTTAGATGAAACTGTAGCTCACGTTCCCGGTATCACAAGACTTGAACATGCTGCCCAGCACCCCTCTGAATTTCACGGCGAAAAAATCGTTTCACTCGACACCTGTTCACTCTACTCGGCTGTTCGACTAGAAAATGGAGCCATTTATTGGTGGGGCGTATTACCACCAGGCCAACGCCGTAAACTTTGGGACAAATACCGAACCAAAGCTAAAAAGAGCCACAGCAGCTCAGCTTCCGGTTCCGATATCGTTACTGGCGCACAGGTAAATAACGAAATAGCTATTTCTTTGTTATCATTTTTTTAAGCTAATGGTTGATTGTATTCTTCAGGTGTGTATGAGAAGTAGTCCCATGTATCAAGCTGGAGCCATTGGATTCTCAATCATCGATGGAGTGCCGAAAGTCGGTCAGCTGCAAGGTTCAGCATGGAGCTGGACTGATACTTGTCGATTCCGTATCGTCCCAGGCCCCCCTCCGTTGGTCCGCCTAGCTCCACCTCTTCCACCCGGAGGTAGTAGTGACAGCAAACGTGGCAATGCTGCAAGTGGAAGTAGCAGCAGTAGTAACGCCGAAACCTCTAAAACATCGAGCACTCGTGAGGCGGTTGTCGAAAAACCTGACATGCCTCCTCCTCCATCGCCAGCCAGCAGCACTTGCAGCGAAACGGGGAGCGTGGCAGGAGGCTCACAAAAGAAACACAAGAGACCAGCTCCGCGTGGCGATAGCGAAGATAAACGTGGCGACGAAGAGGAATGGGTGTTAAAGGATGTCATTTTCATCGAAGATGTTAAGAATGTGCCCATTGGCCGCGTCCTCAAGGTGGACGGCGCCTACGCTGCTGTTCGTTTTCCGTCTAACAAGGATTACAGCGGTAAGGAAGCTAAAGATTTAGTTGTGCCGGCAAATAGCGGCAGCGAAGATCCTGCTTCGCTTCTACAAGATTGTCGTTTATTGCGTAAAGACGAATTGCAGGTGAGTGACGATTGTGAATATTTGAATCCACGGTATTTCCCTAATCTACTGTTACTCTTTTACTCTGTAGGTGGTTAAATCGGGCTCATCTATCCGCATCCCTGATTGTTTCCAAAGACTCCCGCGACGAGTGACGTTGGCCGATCCCGGACAGATTTTAGCCTTCTCAGTAGACGGACAAGGTATTCACACAGTCAACAAAGTTGGCTCTCAGCTCAAGTACACAATCTACAATCTGAGCACGGGAAAAGCCGAGTATGAATCCAATATACCAACGGACTATACCTCGTTCATGGGCCTCAACGTCGGACGAAACATTGGACTCTTCAATACAGGAGATGGTGACGCCTTGACTCTGCTCCGTGATGGAAATGGCACAATCTACCCTTTGTCACGTGACTGTCTCGATTCTATTCGTGATCCGCATTTGCTGGATTTGCCACCAATGCGCTGCCTGGGTTTCGGTTCCCACTCTCTGCAAGGGGTTGGTCCTGGACAGAAGACTCAAGCCATATTACTCGTACTCGTCACCGAAAATCAATTATTAATGCCCAAGTTGCTGGCCTGCGATATCGATGGCGTTCGCCACGTCATGAACTGCTTAGAAACGTCTTCAGAAGCCTATCGCCTTTCCGGCGTCCAGAGTATCGTCAACGAACGCTGTGATGGTGGTCGAAACGTAATCCACGCTTGCGTATCCATGTGCTCACCAACTTCAAACAAAGATGCGGACGTTCAAGACGAGCGAAATGTAGCACCCGTCGCCAACTCCATCGCTGATCCTCTAGATCCCCTTCCGGTGGGTTTGAGCACTTCCTCCCGGGCTGTAAGTCTCAGAGAGATGATGAGGCGTGCTGCTGTTGCTCGACCATCGGAAAGTTCCACAGCCGATTCGGGAGTTCCCAGTAGTAGTTCCGTAGTCGAAGAAAACATTTCTATTCCGACGCTCAATTGGCCACCGGAACCAATGTCTTTGGAATCGTCCAATCACGGCGATGACGATCAAGCTGGCTCGAGCAGTGCCGGCGCATGTGGCTCCTCCAAAATGGCGGCTGCTGCCGTTTCTGACCCTGTTGAACGACGTGCCAATTCCTTGGCCGCGTTGAAGGCCATCACCGAGAGTCCAGCTCTGAACCCTCATCTACAGACACTCCTTTCCGCGCGTGACGCTCAAGGTCACACACCGTTCATGCAAGCGGTTGCCGTTCGTGCCTACCCCGCAGCATTACTTTTGCTAGATGTGGCAACTAGATTATTCCGACAGATTACAACGGAAGTGGACGCTCAGAAAAAGCTGTTGCAGAGTTTCATTTTTCCATTGGGCAAGAATGGCTGCAGCCCGGATGACTCACCGCTCCATGTTCTCTGTAGCAACGACACGTGCAGTTTCACTTGGACCGGAGCCGAACACATTAATCAGGATATCTTCGAATGCCGAACATGCGGCCTTACGGGATCCCTTTGCTGTTGTACCGAGTGCGCCCGCGTATGTCACAAGGGTCACGATTGCAAGCTCAAGCGCACATCGCCCACCGCTTATTGTGACTGCTGGGAAAAGTGTAAATGCAAGGCTTTGGTTGCCGGTAATTCATTTCGTTGTTATTTTGACTAAAGTGTTTGATTATTAACTCTATATCTTGATTTGTAGGCAATCAAAAACTTCGATTCGAATTACTCTGCCGCTTGGTCCACGAGACGGATCTGGTGAACATACCCAATAGTAAAGGAGAGAACATACTGCTTTTCCTTGTACAGACAGTCGGTCGTCAGTCGGCTGAACAACGACAGTACAGACCCGCCCGTTCCCGATCGACTGGAATCGCCGCTTCGAGAAAAGTTTTAACATCTGAACTGGAACCAGATATGCCTGAACACGATCTGGAACCACCGAGATTCTCCCGAATGGCATTGGATAGACTATTAAATGATTGGTCATCAGTTAAAGCCATGTTGCTCTCTGGCTACAAAGAGGAAACAGTTGCCGGTTCCAGTACCATCGCCGAAGATCAAGCATATCTTCAAAGCCAAAGTGGGACCACTTTATTGGACAAATTTACTCACTGCATGTTAGTCAAATGTTCGGTTGAAATGCTGGACAGCCTTTTGACTACGCTCATCGCGGAAATGGAGAACAAGACTTGGTGGTCGAGACAACAGGAAGCTCGTCTTGCTGCTAGGCGATTCGTGCGCTCGGTCGTCCGGGTCTTTGTCGTTTTTAGCGTTGAGATCGCTCCTCAGTCTGGAAAGAAGAAGAATAATGCTTCCAGTGCCAGTGTTACGTCACAGCCGTTGATGAAATGCAAGCGAGTATTCCAGGCTCTTATTAATCTGGCCATTGAAGAACTGTGCGAAGCAGCTGATGCCCTGATCGTACCCGTCCGGTTAGGTGTCGCCCGTCCAACTGTCCCATTTCCGTTGGTGACTTCCAACGCCGACGCTATTCATGGAAGCGAGGAACTCTTTTCCGTCGATCCCTTACAACCGCTAACACCCCGAGCAGCCGACGAAGAACACGCGGACGGCTCTTCTTTACCAACTGGATCGCTCGGTGCTGGTTCCAGCGCTGCAGGTGGTGGTCGTGCCACCACTCGCCGTATGGAGTCTGAAGAACTAGACACCATCGAAGGTGATGAAGGCGATGGAGAAGGTGACGGCGATGCTGAAGCGGACAATTCAGAACACGAAGATGCCGAAGGCAATGGTCGCGGTGGGGATGGAACTGGTCGACGAGATGGTGGAAATGCTGGTGGTGAATCGGATATGGAGCTGGACCTCCTAGCAGAGACCGAAAGCGACTCGGATGACAACGAGCACGAACATGATAACGATAATCAAAGCACTCACACTCAGGTACGTGTTTAAAAGTTGAGCAATGAACGGATTTTTTATTTAATTTCGTATTACTTTGTTTGAATTTTTGTAGGACAACAATTCGGTCCAACGTAGTGTGCAGACAGGAGCTACAGCCGGTTCCGATGCGGCCATGGCGTCCTTGGCGTTATTCTCTGATGATGAATCTGGCGATTCAACTGGTCAAGAAGAGGATGAATCGGACGGTGGTGAAACGGACGAACAAGATACGGAGGAATTTGCGTTCTCGGACGAACAACTGGAACGCCGCAATAATAACCCTTCGTCTGCCGTACCCGCCACTGCTGCTGCCCCTGTCCGTGGTACCTCTGGCATGGCTCCGCAATCGATGATGTGGGCCATTCGCCATCGAGAGAACAATGCCGTACGTGGCGCTGGCGCCAATGGGGCCGTCGGTAGTGGAAACGCTGTCGGTGGTTCAACCACCAATTTGATGTACTTAGAACCTACTTCTCTTCGCCGATCTGCGGCTGCTGCTGCAATTGCCGCCGCCACAGCTACTCTTCCCGTGGTACCGGAACCCTTTTCCATGGCTACTACAGCAAGCGGTTTAGCTCGGGCTTTTGGATTGGTCGTTCGTCAGATTGCAGACCTGCTCACGATGCTTTTGGATTATCCGGCACTTGCTCCCACCCTTTCGCGAAATTTAGACATCACCAACCAAGAGTCCATTCAGCTGCAACAATTTTTGGAATTCAGGTTGAAGCCAGTCTGGGATTGGCTGGTCAACGTCATGGACTCGACCGAAGCTCAGCTACGCTTTGGAGTTGCTTTATCCAACGCTTCTACACCGAACGGAACACCTTCAAACCATATTACTTTGTATGGAAGAACACCGCTGTCAAGGTATTGATTTGTTTTTTTTTTTTTGTTTTGTTTTTTTTTAGTTCCGATTAATGAGCATCTAATTCATTTTACTTTGGTTAGAATGGTTACTGCTAGTTCAGTTTTACCTTCCTCTCGAACGGCCGCATCTTCAAGTTCGGCAGCCTCTGCACTAGCTGGTTCGGGAGCTGCACCTGGAACTTATGACGGCCGTAGAGGACAGGCCGGTGGTGCTGGCGGAGAACGGGGCAACGAAGTGCCGGATCCCTTGACGGGAAGGCGCGAATTTTTGAATTATTGCCTTTCACTTATGCGGGCTCACAATGGCGAGCATTCCGACACCTTGCCCGTCATTGACGTCTCGTCATTGAAGCACATTGCCTATGTATTCGATGCCCTTATTTATTACATGCGGTCGGGAAATGAATCCAATCCGTACGGTGATAATGGTAGTGGTGAAGAGTACATCGCTGACATGTTTAACGAACCGGTAAGATAACATTAAGTCTTAATGAATTAATTGTAGTTTTTTTTTAAACATTTTCTAAAATTGCAAAATGGGATTTACAGGACGAAAACGAAAATGCTGATATGGATGAAGAAACCGGGGGAGCCATGGACACCGAATCTGTTGGTGGCGAAGAAGAAGCTGTAGTCCGACAAAGTGGTCGCAAACATCCATTCTTCCGTCGCTCCGAGTCGACGTTGTGTTTGGGATGCCCACAGCCGGATCCGTTTGCTCTACCGATGATTGAAGCGTTGCCTCTGGCGGACCAACCGCATCTTCTGCAACCATCTGCTCGCCGCGAAGAACTTTTTGGCGCTCCTCGCCAACCCATCACGATCCAGCCATCAGGCAATCATCCACCTGGCTCGACCAATCCTCTTGAAGTTATACCTACTCGTTTAGGACTGTCCACAAGGACACCGGAGGTACAAACCGATCCAACTCAAGCTCCAGTTCCACCTCTAGTGGCGACCCCATTGAATCCACAACAACCAACACTTCCTCCACCTCATTCAACCTCTGAAGTCATCCAGGAAACTCCTCAGAATTTGTCTTTGAAAGATTCGGAATTCGCTGAAGTGATCGAAGTAGCCCGTGTCAGTCCAAGTGTGGCCAGCAGCGTCATTGTGTCACCCCGACGGGCTGCTGCCACTGCTCAGAGCGTTATCGTTCGGACTGGCACCGTGAGAGACAATGCCCCTGCAGGCACAAGTACCGCAGGCAGTACTCCGTCTACCGTACCGAGAGAGAAAACGGAAGAAACAGCACCATCCGCTTCTAGCTTTTGGATGGGTAAAAATTCCACGCCGAATGTGAGCCAGTTAATTTCAAGTGATTTGCTGTTGGGGCGCTGGAGGTTGACATTAGACTTGTTTGGTCGCGTTTTTATTGACGATGTTGGAACGGAAGCTGGATCGGTCATTGCGGAGCTCGGTGGATTCCCAGTCAAAGAAGCTCGTTTCCGTCGCGAAATGGAGCGCCTGAGGAACATGCAGCAGCGTGACTTGACACTGTTTAAAATGGATCGTGAACGCGGAATGCTCATTACGCAAACATTCAAAGAACTCAATACGCAATACAACACCCATTGCAGACGTGCAACGGCCACGCAACCTCCACTGGCCGTTAGTAGAGTTAAAGTAACGTTCAAAGACGAGCCAGGCGAAGGATCTGGAGTAGCCCGCAGCTTCTATACGGCCATTGCTGAAGCCATTCTCTCGCAAGAAAAATTGCCAAATCTGGACGCTGCCCAAGTTGGAGCTGGATCAAAAGCTTCTCAGTCTCAATCAGGAATGGTAATAATTTGTTTGTTTATCTTCATTGTATTTTTCATCTGATTTTCAGCTTGCTTGGGATATTTTTATTAATGAGTTAATTTATTGTATAGGCACGTCGTCGAAATCGCAGCTCCATCTCAGGAGATCAGTCACGACGTCACGGTCCACCCCGTCTGTCACAAGTTCGCGATGCTCGTCTTCGGACCTTGAACTATGATGCCCGTCCTTTCCAACCCGATGGCGAAATTCCTACCACCAACAACGATCACCTCTCACCACACGTAATTCAGTTGGGAGAAAGACTGTATCCTCGAGTGGCCGCTCTAAGGCCCACCCTAGCAGCCAAAATTACCGGCATGCTTTTGGAACTCTCACCTGCTCAATTGCTTATGCTTTTGGCGTCAGAAGACTCGTTAGAACAAAGGGTCAACGAAGCCGTCGCCGTCATTCTAGGTAAGAATAAAGAGAAAGAAACTTAAATGTCTTAGACGTGATATTAACTACATGTTTTTCTCTTATCAGGTCAAAGTCAGTTAGCACAAGGCAGAGAGCTATCGTCGGAAGCCATTTTGGAAATGGATCTTTTGTTCAATCTTGGCAGCAGGAAAAACCCCACCACCGCCACAGCTGGAACGTCGACCGGTTCTGACGCTGACGATGGTGTCGAGGAGGACGATACGGCTCCACTCTTTTATTGCCCTGGCAAACAAGGTTTCTACAGCCCTCGTCAAGGCAAAGCTTCTACCGAGCGACTCAACGCATTCCGTAACGTTGGTCGCCTGATGGGCCTGTGTCTCCTCCAGAACGAATTATGCCCTATTGCATTGAATCGTCACGTACTCAAGGCAATCCTTGGTCGTCCCATCCGGTTCCATGATCTGGCCTTTTTCGATCCCGTCGTTTACGAATCCTTCCGTCAGCTGGTCGTTGATGCCGAAACAAAAGACCTTAGTGGATTGGATTTGACATTCAGCATTGACCTTAGTCCTGACGAAGGATCGGGATTTGTGGAGCTGATTCCTGGTGGAAAAGACATAGAAGTCACCTCTCAGAACATTCACAGTTATGTGAGGCGTTACGCTCAATACCGAATGGTTAGGACGCAAGCCAAAGCCATGGAGTCTATTCGTTTGGGCATTTTCGACGTGTTGCCTCAAAATGCCTTGGAAGGATTAACATCCGAGGATCTGCGACTTCTACTGAACGGCACAGGCGAGATCCGTGTACAGACGCTCATTTCGTATACAAGTTTCAACGACGAATCCGGAGAGCCGCCCGAGCGTCTTTTGCGCTTTAAACGCTGGCTCTGGTCTATCGTCGAGAAGATGACGACTCAAGAGCGGCAAGACCTAGTCTACTTTTGGACGGGATCGCCGGCATTGCCTGCCTCCGAGGAAGGTTTCCAGCCCATGCCAACGGTGACCATTCGTCCAGCCGATGATGTCCATCTACCTACGGCGAATACTTGCATTTCGAGACTTTACGTTCCGCTGTACTCCTCGAGGACGATCTTGCGTAACAAACTTCTCCTAGCCATTCGTACTAAAAATTTTGGTTTTGTCTAGATGACAGTACCATTAGAGATAAAAACACAACCCAACAACTAAAAAAAAAAAATTACATATGGAACTTAGCGGAGTATTTTTCCGACTCTCATTGTTCAATATCTTTTTCTTCCCTATTATGGCCCCCCTCTAAATTCTTTTTTTCTTATCGAATTTTACACACAAATTTCAGAATTTAAAAAATTGAAATCATTTGTTTCAAGCTAAACAAAATTCTTCATTCGTTGCTATTTCAAACCTCGGTGACACAGTTATCGATATAACAAGAAACACCTTGGAAGTGTCCATAAATTGAAAGTATAAACACCAGATTTGTGAAAAAAAAAATCAAGGATGAAACCCAAATGTTAGGGGAACAAACCTTGTAATGTAAACGTTCTTTGAAATAATTTTCACTTCCTTTTTTTCATTAAATTTTGTTTTTCATTCCATTTTTTTTTTTCAATTTAAATCGTCCCATATCTTTTTCTATCTTTTGCTGAAGAGAGTGATAGATGACGATGATTCTTCATCTTCTGTTTGTCATATGTGGAAATAAGAATACACGGATCTGACGGTTGAATGCAATTCCAATTCTGTTTTTAAAAAATGTCATCTTTTAGTGTCAAATTGCCTTTGCAGATGTGAAGCGTGCAAATTACAGGTATGCCATTTCTAGCATCAACTTTGATTTGATTTGTGACGTTCTCGTTTGTTTGCGCAGGTGAGCAGGATAAGAATGTTCCTGTGATGACAGTCCCTCCTGAAGTGAACGTATGACTTCCAACACACCCATGAAGTTCGTGCCCCTATTTACAGTAAGTTCTGCTTCGCCCTATTTTCTCCCCGTCGTCTCCGCCCCTTGTTTTATGACAGGTTTTATATTGCTTTCAAGTGGCCTTCTTTACAAATGCTGCAGCATTGTCGAAATCATAGTTGCAGAGTTGGGTAGAGATCGATCGATGCATTTAAACTGGCAGCAAGTTGAAATTATTGATATTATGTGCGCAGTTCATGACAGTGTCGCTTGTCACGTGGCAAGATTTCTCGTCCTTGGCGAGCTCTTTTACGATGTTTCTCCTACCTTTTATCAATGGATCTAGTAACTGAGCGGTGCAAGTGGATTTGTTTCATATCCATCCAAGTTAGACGTGCACAACTGGATCTGGTGTCATGGTTACCAGCGGCTTGATCGTTAGTTTCGTTTCACTCGCGATATAATCCTTGAATCCAACTGACAGTCGACTGTTGAAATTGAACGACTGCGGGACTTCACGATTGCAGCGGAAGCAAACCAGTTTCCTTACCGGAAGTTTCGCTTTTCAATCTTCCACATATTATCTCTTCTGCTGAATGGCATCGAACTCGTCTTATTGACTGGTAAAAATTTCGATCATTTCTTATCGTTGCCGTAATTATATTTCGATTACTGTATGACATGTAGCACAGTTAAGTTTATGTATTGTTTGTATTTGTAGTGAATCATTCGTCCGACAAGGATCTCATACAAAAATGCATCTCGAGTTTGCAGCCAGCCCTTTGCGGCTATTGGCTCCTTGCACGGGATCCGTGGCGCTGTTGGACAACCATCAGATGATTTACATATCAGGGCGAGTTGTCGTCATGTATAACTGGATGAATCAAACACAGACGTTCTTGCCTCCGCGCAACAGTACCATGGCCACGGCAGCTTTCGCACTCAGCCCCGACTCGTAAGGATAAAATGACGTTTGTTTGAATTCTTGTTTTCATCTAGAGATTTCAATAATACAAGAATAACGATAATCAAGTCAGGTGATGGCCACTCTGGAAGTAGGACCGAAGAGTAACCTAGTGGTTTACGAGATGATGCCCACTCGCCGACGGAAAGCCATTCCGATCCACATCGCATCGCATCATCACGAAGAGCCCGTGGCTTTGGCATTTTCCGCCGATGGCAAACTATTGGCCACTCTCCTGCCTGAGCAACCCCCAAAGGATCACAATCATGCAACTGAATTGCCTCTATCTTCCACCCTAAACCTCACCAACACCACTACCCATCACCAGAACAGCTACTCCATCACGGTCTACCTGTGGCGTACGGGCAAAACTCTTGCTTCCATCAGCCTCGGATCGGCCAGCCTTCCTTCAATTAACCCACAAGTACTGCAAAATAACAAATTTATTCAGTTCACTACTACCCGGAGTTTTTTCTAGCTCAATTTCGCCCCGAAGGAAAACAAAAGTAGAAAAACAAAACAAGCCAATAAGTACTGACTCGAAACTCGCGTGTTTCTCTATTCCAAGTTTCCCATTGCATGGGGCTGAGCAATAGAGACCCACGGTAACTGCTGCAGCATTGGTCCTATTGATGTCTTGTATGACATGGTGACATCTCTTTATTCCGCTGCTCTTGTGTGTCGCGAGTATCGATCAAACGGCTCGAGAAAAGCGAGCGCGTTATTAGGTTAAGGCGCCCCCTTTTTTTTTATAGCGTGCTCGATTATTACGAAGCGCCGAATTGACTGCTGACAAAAAAAGCGCAAATGACATTCCTTTAAATGGAAAAATAAAAATAAAGAATTTCTTCTTTTTTTTTCTTAACTTTAGTTATCGTTCAATCCTATGGACGTGCATTCGTTGGTGGTGGTCTACGGTGGATCGCTACGTTTCTACCGGCTCACTCCCGACGGTATTTTTCCTTTTTTATTGCATGCATTAACTCTCGATTTGATTGTTGTTTTCTGATTAATTTGATCAAGGAATGGAAAGTGGAATGAAACCCAAGTTGGCTGGACATTTTATTACTTGCCATTCTTGGATTTCTACTTCACGAATAGCTTTGGGTACCAAGACTGGACAAATTCTGATTATTGAAGAGTCAGACATTGTGACGCAGATTCCGCTAGATGCCAACGATCCTCGAGCTGGGCGCGTTCATCATCACGACAGGTGATTGCTTCGTTGATCCATTTACAGTCCAGTTCATTAATTTTCATATTTTCACACTCAAGAGCGGATAGCGCTAAAAGGGATGCAGATGCTGAACAGCAAATGATTAGCGCTGTGTGCCCACTTGGTTTGAATCAAATTTGCCATTTGACTGGACATAGTCTATTGACTGTCAGTGAAGCACGGGATAGCAAGGGAACAGTTTATAACACTGCTGCCGTTCTCTCACCTGGCGAGCTGAATTCAGCCGATTCCTCAACGACGGATCTCTCCATCGAAATTGGACGTAGCTCATTCGTGAATGATATTACCTGTAGCCTTATGGATAAGGGAAGGTGTTCGTTAACTGCTCTAGCACGTCACGGAAAAAAGTTTATCGCTGTCGCTTTGCGAGGGCAAATATGGTTCGCCGAATTGAGTCACCATCCATCATCCGAGGTTTGGTTTTATCAATTTTTTTTTAGTAATAATTATTCATATTGAGTGTTTTTTTTAATTTTAGAGTGACCCAGCCAAAATGGAGAACATTATCAGCTTAGCGCATAGCGGAGAAATTAGGTCGTTGTCGACGGCTGTCTGGCGTCCATATGCAGTGTCTGTGGGCCAGGATCGATTTCTCTTTTTGTGGAATGTGGCAGCAGAACAGATCCAGTTTAGTAAACTTCTGGATGAAGACATACTTTCAGCGAGTCTACATCCAATGGGGCATTATGTTGCAATCACAACATCCGACTCGCTCCAGGTCTTCTCCGTCTTAGTAGACCGCTTTCATTTAGTGCGCGAAGTTATCTTGGCTGGATGTCGTAAACTAGCCTTCAACTCTGGTGGAAATTATATAGCCGTCACTCGCGGTTCGACGTTGCAACTGATCAATTTCATCACATTCGAGACGTCTTCGCCACTAATGGCTCACAAAGGAGACGTAATATCATATCTATTTGTTTGATTCTTCATATTAAAATGGTTAAATTCAATTTTAAATTTAGATCAATCAAATTGTCTGGAGTGAAGATGGCCAGCGAATTTACTCTTGCGGAGCAGACGGTCTACTCTGCGTATGGGACTCGACGAGTCACGAAGTGCTGATGCAGGTGAAACCAAACGGAATCAATCTAATCGACCTGGCTGTCCTTTCCAATGGCCATCTTATTGTTGCCTCTGTCGACGGCGAAGTCGTTGAAGTCGCCGAAGATGGGCAGGTATAACATAAACTTTTTTTTTTTTTTTTTAACTGTGAAATGAAAACAATAACCCAACGTGTTTTCTGTGGATTTATACAGGTAGTGTGTCGCCTTCGTGCTGCAGAACTTTCAGCCACTTCCCTTTATTACTTGTCTCGAGAACAAATTATCCTCGTTGGAACACGGATGGGAGGTTTGCGAGCCTACAAGTATCCAATCAACAGTCGCTCAGATTATCAAGAACACTTCACTCAATATGGAGCCATTACACAGGCAAATTGATTGACAGTTTGTCTGGCTTCTGCAAGTAAAGCAACTTCTTTCTTGTAGATTTCAGAAACAACTTTGGGACTTGATGGCCAAATGTTGATGAGTTGCTGTGAGGATGGCTCGATTTGCTTGTGGCGACTGGGTGACGAAAACGCCAAGGCGACTCAGCATCTACCCTCTTCTAGCCGGATGAGGCTAGAGGAGAGCGAGCTCAACCTCGAGTGCCTAGTGTTGCGCGCCGATTGGGATGACCGCGGCAAAAAGTTGGACAATCTCATCCGTCAGCTTGAAGAAGTCAAGCGTCAGGCCGAGTTACAGGTCAAAGCTGTTGAACAAGAATGCAGCCAGAAAACGTATGCGGCCGAAAGTCGACACAACGATCAATTTGATCGCGCTATTGACAAAATCCAGGTTTAATACTATATTTATGAATATAGAATTAGAATGTGGTTAAGAATACTAAATCGCTCTGTTTGCGTGTACTCAGGAACTGGAAAAGAAGTTAGCTCAGCAAGTGGAGCAGAGTCATCAGCAAATGATGCAACTGCGACTAGATGGAGATAATGAACGACGGCGACTTGAAGAGGCCCATCACAGCAAATTGGCTTCCGAGTATCGCCACCACCAATCTCTTGAATCCACAATCGAGCAATTGAAAATCGAGCACATCAAGTATAAAATCTTTTCGCTGTGTGATTTACGAATTAAATTGAAAATTTACAAATTTTCTGATTAACACTCAAAGAGAAATGGATTTGATGGAAGGCCGTTTGACGGTAGAACGAAACCAACGTGAAGCACGCCTGCGCGAGGAATTTGATGCAAGTCTTAGGACATCTGAAGACGAAAAGGCTCAGCTAAAAAAGAAAGTGGCTGGCTTGGAAGCGGCGCTGAAGTTGGCGACGGAAAAGTTTGAATCAGATCAAAAGTCCTTCCAAACAAGGCATGAGATGCAACTGAGTGCCGAAAAACAAGTTAATCTCAAGCTGAGAGGAGAAACAGCCATTCTGAAGAAATCTGTCAATGGGTATTTAATTGAATTTCAAGCTAAATTAAACAACTCGGTTACTCGGACCGGTTCTATTTTAGATTGCAGAAAGAGGTGGAGAGTCTTAGACTGAATTCACTTGGTCAACAATCTGAAGCTACGCGCTTAACAACGTGTTTGACTTCGGTCCGTCACGAAACAAAAGAGCTTCAAGAAGAACTAGAACGCAGAGATAATATTATCAAAACAAAAGTATTTAATTAAATTCATTTCAACTACAACATTTGGCAAGGGATGCTGACGTGCCTCATTTTTCTCATTAAGGATGAAAAGTTGCAAAAACTGGTCCAGCAAATGCAACAACATGACAAAACGCAAATCGAATTAAAACAGCAGTTAGCGGATGTAAAGAAAAAACTTTTGGAGAGCCAAACGGAAATCGTTAAACTTCACTGTAAATTGCAAGAGGTACATCGCAAATAATGGAAAACATTTGATTAGAACTAACTCATGTTATCATTTTGATAATATTATAAGGCGGTTACTGGTTCCAAATCAGCTCAGGCTGAAATTGAGCAGCTAAGAAGAAGCGGAGAACAAATGCAGGGCAAAGGTTTGTATAGCGAAAGCAAATGAAATTATTTCTCATTTTAATTGAATCTTCCCGTTAGCCAAAAGTCAACTAGGTGAACTACAGAGTTTACGTCAAAAGTTTCAGTGTCAACAAGGTCGCCTACAAGAAATTTTGGTTTGTCTCGACGTTGGAATGAGCTACCTGCACGACGCTCGACAATTGAAGGATTATTTTGCGGTAAATGAAAAAATATCTTTTTATTCGGCACTTTTTTTTTACTGGTTTTAATATCCTAGGCAATTCACGATGTCTACTGCGACAAGGAACAATTCGGCAGCTCATCCCATCGTAGTTCATCTTCGTCGGCGAACCCATCATCTAGCGAGTGTAATTTACTCAAAAAAGTTGAGTCGCTAGAGAATACGATTGCCTCGCTTCGTCACCAGTTGTCCGAAACCATTAAACTAAGCGAGATAAAACAGGAGAAACTACGAAAGGTAAATGTGTACAGGTGCGCGGTTGATTATTATGGATTTATTAAGAACGGGTAAATATGAATCCGACGCATTTCTTTCTTTCATCGTGCAAGCGAGTATCTCAACTTTTTAGTCTAAATTTGGAATTTCAATTCCATTTTCTTTAATTCAAGGATAACAACCTTCTGCTGAGTGAGTTGGAGAACACTAGGAAAAAAATTTCTACTATACATGAAAAAGAAGCAAATGTGTCATAAATCATGCACCTTTTTTAGGTTTGATTGAAAGTGATGGTAAAGAAATGTTTTTTTTTTTCGTCAATTATTTTGGTGGATTAATGCTATTGTTCGTAATGATTATATAACTTAGAGTTTTAAAAAATACTACGTTTATTTTATTTTTTCAGACCAATTCTAATTCAAAATTTTTCAGTGTTGTCCCAAAAAGCGAAGTACTCTCAGACTTATATAGCTTGGAATAGTAATGGAATTAATCCATTCACTCGACTCACCGGTCACCAAGCGTATATAGCATTTCGTGCATGTTCAATTGTCAATATTTCCTTGTTGAATGCGCAAAGATTTTAGATTGCATTGATACATTTATAAGCTTTATTTCTTACATGATACCTTTAAGATGCGTCTTTCTTTCTTGGTATAGATTTCATGTATTTGCTATTTGGCCATCCTATTTGTTATTGTTTGCTGAGTGTTAACATAGTTGCTATAGGTTCTGTAAATCAGTGTACATTTTATAATGAACGCTATCCAAAACCAAGTTGATTTCTTGTTTTTGTTCATTATCACGTACGTTCTTTTTATACTTCGCGTTAGACAATGTACCGAAAACGTGCCCAATAGCCAATTCTTAAAATGCGATCTGTTTGCCATTTGTTCGCCCAAACCCCAAAGGAATATTTTTTTTTCATTATTCAACAAGTCTAGAACATGAAGAAGCCATAAATCATGTTACGCCTGGTCATGACTAATTTCGCATCATCTTTCTTTATTTTGCTGACTTGCTGTCCCGCGGAGTGAGAACGGAACGGAACTTCGTTGTCAATGGGTCGAGTTTGAAACTTTGTCATAATTTTCAATCGAATTTCTGTAATTTGAACGATGTTTGAACTTTGAACGGGATGAGATGAAACCGAAGTGAGACCTTTGAATACCTGCCGTTAGGAGCGCTAGTGTCAACTACTCAATTGTAAATATGGCATTAAGATTAGTAATACGTGGCTGATTTCGGATCACACACATAGAAGTTTCATACCGGTCGTGAGTTTTAAGAGGCCTTATGTTGACATATGAAATAAGATTCAGGAATATTATGAGCCTATTGTAGTTTTAGTCAACATGAATGAAAAGCCCGATGAAAAATCTGAATCTTTGAAGAAAGATGACACTCGTGTGCCTCCCGTGCAGGATTTTCTTTCCAAACCTGATTTGACCGCTTGTAAGGTAATACAAAAACATAATTTCCCAAACTGCCATCAACTGTATGTTTCTCATAGGTTATGCAATATGCATACTAACATTCATTTCTAACATCTCAAAATAATAAAAAGTACTAGGCTGATGTACTTTTTGTTCCATTGTTTCATTAGCAGACTTTTCTTAACGAAAAATTTTGAATTCAAACTTTCTTCATTAAGATTAACCAAAGGTACATAATTTACCAAGTACCATTTTAAAAAATCTTTTTCAATTGCTGAACAGAATGGTGGGAAAATATTGTTTGCCACTGATGATGGATTTGCAGTAGCAGAAAATTTGTTGAAGGTAATTTATTTTTATTAAATGGTTTTTACATTTACATATAAGTGAAGATGAGTTGAACATGAAATATGTTATTTTTAGGAAACAAAACCAGAATGGCGTGAAGGAGTCTATACAGGTTTCTATTCTGTTCTATTTTTTATTCTTTTACGTAAGGGTTTTCTGTAGAACCATTGATTTGAATTTTTCAGTTTTCTTACTCTTGAATTAGTTTTCATTCCTACCTGCTTTTTAAAGTTTGGCTTGCTATTAAATTTGGTTGCTGCTATAGCTATAGCTATAGCTTGTACATGAATTGCGTACTTCATCTACGTATGCAGAAAACGTTATTTTACCCTTATTACATAAAAATGGTCTCGCATTCGTTTCGCCCTTTCGCGAAACAGTAGTTTTAAAAAACGGAGATAATAAGATGTGAAATATACCTACAGAAAAATTATTAAAAATGAATATTAAACAAACTTCTCCCTGCTACTTTTGTTGCATTGGATTTTAGATTATGGGAAATGGATGGATGGATGGGAATCGAGACGTAAAAGAGTTGCTGGTAATTATAATTACTTTTATTTTATTTTACATTGGAGAAAGAAAATTAAATAAAAAGTTATTTCATTTTTTTTTCTGCGTCGTTTTTTCTTTGTTTTGTTGTAGGACATGACTGGTGCATCATCAAACTAGGTAAGAATGAAACAATATAACGTTTGAAATAATATTCATCATCCCCAAAATACGTTTTTTCAAGACCATAAAAATATGGTAAAATATGATTTAAAATTTTGTTAATGTCAGGTATTCCTGGTTGTATCCATGGATTTGATGTGGATACTTCTTACTTTGTTGGAAATTATCCTCCAAAGATGTCGATCCAGGCTGCTGTTTTGCCACTTGAACGTAATCAAGTTATTATTAATAAGCTTTAAATGGATTTCGCCATTTAACTTTTTTTTTATGATAGAAGAAGAAAAGTTACCGGTGCGACGATCCCATATAGGAAATCAAGCTTACTTGGATGAAATGGTAACAGTTAATGCCATGCATTCAGAGGTAATTACTTAGTTTAAAAAGTTTAGATATCTTTATTGCTATGATTTTACTAAATGATTGTTATTCAATTTAGCTCTGGGAAGAACTTGTCCCCATGTCAGAACTTAAACCCGGTTCTCCCGAGACGTGCCACAATTATTTCAATTCGTTGAATATTAAAGACAGGTTCACTCATATTCGCTTCAACTTGTACCCTGACGGAGGTGTTGCCCGCCTTCATGTTTATGGAACACCAAAGTTTGATTGGACTACTGTTCCTGCGTCTGAAGTGTGTATTACTGTATTTCTTACCGATTATATAAAACTTGTATTAATCAATTTCTCCACTATCAAATTTCTTATTTTGTTAGAGAGTGGATTTGGTTGCGTTAGCTAATGGTGGTGAGTGCATGGGATTTAGTGATGCTCATTTTGGGAATCCCAAGAATCTTATAAGCCCTGGACGAGGTACCGGCATGTATGACGGATGGTAAATGAAAATGGATAAGTTTTTGTTGATTATTATTTTTACGCGATTCATGAAATTACTAAAATTATGTTTAAATGACAGGGAAACCGCCAGACGGTTGGATAGACCTTCCATCCTTGAAGGTTATTTCTTATTTGTTATTTTGCGATTTTGTTCATATTTCTTAATAAAATTTCTAGTCTTTATAATATTATTTATTTTGTTTTTTTGTTTATATTTCAGAGGACGTGAATGGTCATTTGCTTGTTACTGGGAAAGAGTGGGCTTGCTTTCGCCTTGGCCATTCGGGTATCGTCACTGCTGTTGAGGTTGATACTCATCATTTTAAGTGCAACTTTCCTGATTATTGCCTTTTGGAGGGTTGCTATGCTCCACCCGGCGAAGAGGAAAAAATTATGAAAATGGAAGGGGAACCTTGGAAGACAATACTTTCCAATCAAAAACTCTTGCCAAATAAACCCCACTATTTTTCAGGAGCCTCTATAATTCACCCTCACGGCACTGTCAATCTTATTCGACTTATTATGGCCCCGGATGGAGGCATAAGTCGACTGCGGGTTTGGGGACATATCCGCTCATATAATAATGACGGAACTGTTGGGTACTAATGAAATCGCCTATTTTGAAAATTGATAATTAAGAATTTATTCCAAAACTGTTTCCAAAACAAATAATTTCACTGCCACGGGGTTTAGACATCAACAAAATGTTGAAGTCATTTTTAAAAAGGTTGAATTTGATTTATACTATATTTGGTTTTATTTCACTTTTTTCTGTTGATTCTTATATACAAGTTAAAAATACATAATTGGGGCTTTATTCTATTCACATTAATCCCTTGTCTCGTTGGCGATACTTCTACCTTTTTACAGGATTGCTGATTGTCACTGGACCTGGCACTGGCTTTCCACGGAATTACTCAAATTGGAAACGTAAATATCAGTGATAGTTTTTTGACAATTTCCTACCAGCTTGTCAAGGGCATTGATTTCCGACATACGCTTTTCTGCTAGTTTGTTCAGACTTTCTCCATCTTCAGACTCGAACTCAAAACAATCTAATTCAAAAGAAAAAAATTAAGAGAAAAACTACATAATTCTGGTGAAATGTATAGTGTGTTCTTTACCATCGCCAGTGGAGAACAGAAGTGAAGGATCCAAAAACTGTTTTGATATTGCTTTGTTAATGAAATCTATCAATCTTTTTACACATTTCTGGCATTTTGAAATCCCCGCTATGCAGATTTTCACACATTCATCCGTTTTCTTTCGAATAATTTCGCAAGCATTATGTTCTGCTAGTTTACAATTCAAGGAAGAGACTGCTTCTTCTAAACGCTCTTTAGCTTCGGTGAGCCTTTTTATTTCCAATCGATTTTTTTCAGATTCATTTTCTAATTTTAGAATCACTGCCGAATGTAATGAGGTACACTTTTCTTTTTGACTATCGAAGGCAAGTTTATGTTTATCAACTTGATCCTAAAAAAAAAAAATACTTAAGAAAGTGGAAACTTGGGATAAAGTTGGGAAATGTACCTTCATCTTATCTATCCTAGCCTTAAAATACTGTTCACGACAAGCGGCTATTTTCAGCATATCTTGAAATTGTTGTTGTAGCCTGCAAAAGAAATTAAATTCTTATTTTTCAAAAATTTGCAAGAAGACGTGTATGCGTGAATACTTCATTTTCTCAGCAACTACATCTTCAACCGTTACATGTCCTGCTTCCTGTGCAGCTTTTCTTCGATTCTCCCATAGTTTGATGGTGTATTTGAGAGCATCCACTTCATCTGCTTTGCTTTGAAGAGCATTTTCTTTATCTTGAACTTCTTTATGTAAAGCCAATATTTTAAAATTGTAATCAGAGTTTAATTCTTTAAGGGTAAGAAAATCATGAGTGAGTTGTTCCTTCTCTTCATTCAGGTCAGATATAATATTCTATCAAAAACAAAAATTATTTCATCCTCTTTAATGTAATAGTCTTAATATCACAGTTAAATATACTAGTCTTTGTTATTTGATAACTACCTTTAGTTTGACAACTTTTTGTTGAGTAGGAAGAGTATTGATGTAAGACTTTGCTACAGATAATTCAATTTTAGTTTGGCTTAATTCCCTTTGCCCATTCTCACACAATATTTGCAATGATTCTATCTGTTGGTCCTTTTTCAGTATTTCCTTCTGAGCATTCACAAGTGTCAGAAAACAGTGGTTATGAAAGACATTTTGTTTCTGTGCTTGTAGCCTACCTCCAAAAAGTGTAGTCGCCTGTCAAAAGTGGTTGGAAGAAGTTCCCGTGAATCTCGTGGCATCTTGATTCAAATGCTAATTTCCTCTGCTTTCAAAATAATTACTAAGACTGAAAATTGCTAGAAAAAAAAAGACAAACAACAGCAGATTACGAAATTTGAAAATTAATAACATTACAACAGTTCAGTCTACCGCCATGGCCAGTAGCACCTACCGTATCAAATCAAATCAAAAAACAGTTCAGTCTACCTAGAATCGAAGGCCAACCGGTTTCACTTTCATATCGTTGAATATTGATACAGTGGGTACTGTACGCGTATCAAGCTGTCAGAAGCTGTCACTAGGTGTCAAAATATTTCAGTGTGTTTTTAGGGATTGAACTATTCAGCCCTGGTAATTCTGGAAGGAAGAAGAGGGGGGGGAGGGGTCATTAAATTCTAGAGACGACAGTCAGTTTTTCTTCAAGACACTGTCCGAGAAGGTTACCTTAGCTATTGGCTTATGCCGGGGCCGTGTCTCTCCTCACATTTTTCTTCAATGATAATTCCTGTTGTTTTTTCTTCATCAAGGTTAATGAATTTAAATTGTGTGTGTTCCGTGTAATTAATTTACGGGTTACATGTTTAAAACTTTGTTTCTGACAGTAATTGAGTTTTAATTTTTCTATCAACAGTCTGGTGTGAACTTCTTCATCGCACTACGTGCACGTGTTCGCTGCCTCGTCATGAAGAGGGTCTCTACTATTTTGCAAGACAAAAAAGATGAAAAGAGGAAATTTGAAGGAAATTAAGTACTTTTAAGCTAAATCGAGAAGGCAATCAAGTACCATTTTTAGCATTTTGTTCTTGATATTGAAGACAAATGACATCTTATTTCGGTCTTCAGTGTAAGACAGCTTTTGTGAGAAGTGTTTTGTTAGTTGGTAATTAAACAACCAATAGGGTTAGAATTTTTCTTGAATTTAAGTCTACATAAGTGTGCTACATATGCTTGTGTTTGCTTAGAATTAACTAAGGTTGTACATTGAACTCTTGATATAGATTTGACAAGTACTTTCTGCTTCTAAATAAGATCTTGTGAAAAAAGTCAGTTTGTGAAGAATGAGAGATTTTTATCATGTAGAACATTCCCTTGTTTTTCTTCTAATATGTGAAAATATTATTGGTTTATTAATTTCTGTTTGTTTTGTAGGTTTCCTTGTTCAGTTTATGAGCTGTTTATGGTGTTTTCTGGTGTTCAGTTGAGAGATTCCCTCTGAGATGGATAATCAACGGAAACCATAATCAACTGCTGAGCCTTTTCTCATACCATTGTCATTTTGGACGTGGAGAATGAAGACACTGTCAGAGTACACTGTGGAGTAGCTTGGCTGGTGATAATGGTAATAATATGGTAACAATTCCTGCCTTTATTCCTTAAGGTTATTAAATTTAAATATTTTGTGTGGTCAACTTACAGGGACCATGGCATGTAACTTATATTTGCAAGATTAATTGCTAATGGTAATTTTTCTTTAATCTAATGGTTTAATTTCTAATGGTTCTTCAATGATTATTTCTCAGCTCATGAGGTCTGCTGTTCATTTTCTCCAAAATGTCGTCTCTTGGTTCATGTTGCATGTTTCGCCACATTCAGTACTTAAGATTAGTAAGAGCAATAATGTTGATTAACTTTGAAATCTGAAATTGTTTCTACATTAGAATTTTATTATTTGTTTCTGAAATTAAGTTTTAATTTTATTAACAGATGGAGTCTGAAAGCTTCTTTATTGCTTTACGTGTACGTGGTCATTGCCGTTTAATGAAGGTCTAAGAGGGTCTCTACTACATTGAAAGACAATATAGTGATGGAAATAGGAAATCTACATGAAATAGTAATAATGTAAGTACTCATGAGACAAATCAAGGGTTAGCATTTTGCTTTAATTTTTTCAAAGTATGTGTGCTACCTATGCTTATTTTCAGTTAAGAATTTACTGAAGTAAAACTTCAGTTCTTGATTCAAATGACATGGCAACTACTAGGGCAATCCTACTTATCAATAAGACAGCTTGTATGAAAAGGATTTGATCAGATGGTAGATTTTTCAATTTTTTTTCTAACAGAAATTCAAAAAGTTAAATAGTTTTAGTTAAATTCAATTAGTTAAATCATTTAAGTGTTGAGTTAAGTCATTCAAGTGTATGATTGCTTCAACTTTTAAGTATTTGAACCATTTATTTTACAATTGAAAGATAAAATTAAACTTGCATTTTTTGTTTTACTTTGAAAATATAGGTTCCCATGGTCAGTTTGATGTTTGAGCTGGTTTGTTGTTGCTGTTTGGTGTGCAGTGATTTCCCAGGAGAAATGCGTTAAAAAGGTGATTGTGCAGACTTGCTTAAAATGGGAAAAGAATTATTGTGTAGACTTGCTTTAAATGGGAAAAGAATTATTTTAATTTAAGGGAAAAGATAATTGTTTTGTTGTTGTCATGTTGGCTTTAGAGTTTTTTTTTTTTTTTTCCCAGGGATAAAGTGCCGCAACATGGCAATCTAATGCTACTGAGCCTGACGTCGTCTTCTAGAGAAACTGTCAGTTACATTGTTCGTGCGGTCAACTTAAAAATTCTTCACAAATATCTCAAAGGTAATTTAGTTTTCAGTTCATTAGGGTTTCTGAATGTACAGACAATTAACAGATGCCTTTGTTTAAATGCCGAAGAAGATTTAGAAGAATACAGATACATTGTAAGACACATTTGTCAATCTGTCTTGCCTATGATACATTTCTCCTGGTCACAGAGTCTTATCCCAGTAGGTTTTTTTTGTCTCTGATTGGGGTTAAGTGATAGGAATTATGTAGATAATTGAATTGTAAAATAGTACTTTGATCTATGATAATAATTAAGGTTTTTTTTTTCATGTAGGATTAATGGTTTGGTGAGACTGAGCTTTTTCATGGTGGTTAAAAGTTCACATGGAGCCAACTGGTGAAGGGTGTGGTGAGGTGTTGCATCATGACTGTGTGCTGGTGTGGGGAAGTGCTTCATGCCATCTGTGGTGTTGGTATGAATTATTTTTATTGCTTTAACTATTAAGTGTTTGAATCATTCATTTTATATTTGTTGTCTGAAGTTTAAACTTGAAATTTTTGTTTTGCTTTGTAAATTTTCATTGGAATTTTTTTTTCACATTTCGAAGTGTCATTCTGTTAATTGATGTTCTTTTGCTCTGTAGGCTTCCATCGTCAGTTAAGATGTATCAGCTAATTTTTCTGTTGAACTTTGGTGTGCAGTTCATTTTTGGGTAAGAGATTCTGTTTTCATATTATCTATTGATGAATTTGAGAAAATGACAGATTGGCCATTGTTGTCATGCAGGTGGTTGTGTTGCAGCCAGCTGGTGAGAGGGAGTTCAAGTTGAGTTGAGCTGAAGGTTAATGAACCAGTCGATAATGCTGGTGTTTAAAGTTAAATATCAATGAAGACATCTTGAAATGGTAATTTGGTTGTGATATTGTGTTGTAATTGAGGAAGTTTCACAAAGTTAATTAAAATATTATAGCAGGTTTATAGTTTTTCTGAAAAGATGGTTGCTTGCTGTATTGTAATTTTCTTTTTGATCTAACTAGAACATTTCTCCTTTTTTGTGTTTTTCAACATTTGTTGCTGCTCGGATTTGATTAATTTTTAAACTTAACGGGACATGACTTTTCTTTCTTGTCTTCCATCACATGTTTTTTTTTACAGCTGATACAAGTTTATATGTTAATTAATGATTTTTCTTTTTCACTACAGGACTCGGTGACAATGTGATTTTCAATCTGCTGCATGCAGTTTTTGTTATCAACAAGTGGAGAAGTAAGACTAGAAGCAAAGCTGCAAGAAAAGGAAATGGTGATTTGACTGAAATATTATTTGTGACTTGGGAAGTGTCTAGTTTTTTATTGAAATGTTCTGTCAAAAGATAAACTCCAAACTGACGTAGGAAATTAGTGATGGTACTTTAATTTATAAGCAGACCCTTGTCTATTTTATTAAGGAAAAGTTTAATGTTAAATTCATGGTTTTCCTGTCTACCTAGTATAATATCCCTGTTTATTCTAATAGGTCTCATAGTAAATGTGCAGTCGTTTCGCAGTTTGATTCCTGTTCAAACTGTTCCTATCCTGGATTGGATCCTGGATGGATCCAGGAAACAGGCTACGGCTACCAAACAAAGGACCGTGTTGACTGTATACTCATTGTCCTTTTTCTTCAAAAACGTGACTTCTCATAAAGTTTGTCATGCAAAATTACAAACCCAAGAACCTGTAAATAAAAAATATGTCACCTTGTTTATAATTTGTGTCATCAATGTACTATTATATTCATTTATATACTATATAGACGCCAGCGCAGATCAATACTTTAAATACATATTGGACTGCAACAAAGAAAGTTTAGTGACATGACAAGTATACTTACACTAAACTACCAATCAGTTATCCAAGGTTAAGAAGATGGAATGAGAGATTGGTCTATGCTGGAGTTGGTGATCTAGCAAGTCCAATATAATCAGTCGATATTTATGATGAATTCTTATAAAAGATGAGAACAATATATATTTCAGCAATACTTGATTAAGCTAGTGTTGGTTGTTACCTCTGTCATTTGGATGACACATTCAGTAGGATAGCTACCAGGATTTACAGCACAATAGTTGACAGTAGGCTACACGCCCCTTTCACATTTTCTCCTGGAAATTAATGAGAAATATGAAGGTTATTAAACACATACAAAAAGAACACATGCCCAACAAATTGCACACAAAATATATCCAATTTACCAACGAATTCATTGGTAATTTTTGAAAAAAATAGCTGTGGCTGAACTGTTGACAACGAGCCGCCATAAGCACATATCAACACAATATCCTTCACGCCATCTATTAGACACGTCCAAAACTGACCGGCTTTAGATAGTAAAAAAGTCACAAAAGTAATCAAAAAGACCATTTCTGTTTGCTTAAACTGGCAAAGGAGTCTTTAGAATTGTGCAGAGAACAAAGCTCACTTTTTAGTTTTATGCAAATTTTCCGGAAGTTTACCGGAAGTAAGCGATAGCGCCTCAACCATTGAGCTGCCGACCAAATAAACCAAATATTCGTGATCTACGTGAGATTTGGGTTCGATTAGATGTGATTTAAACGAAATCCATATTTTGGCCAAAATCGAGAATTTTCCTGAACTATAGGTCAGGAAAATTTTCAAAACCGGAAGTACGAAAACGTACAAAAGAAAACATGAACTTTACCACAAATTTGACAAGGATCACGAATATGTGGTTATTTTGTTTGTCAAATGAATATTTACTGAACTACTGACTGAAAAGAGAAAACCAGAAGTAGAAAAAAAAACACATTATTAAAAATCTAACAAGTGAGCTTTGTTGCTGAAACAGAAACTGACAGTAATCTCCCAAAATTTTTTTAAAGTAGCATTAAGAAATCTCTACAGAGATGTGCAAAGTAAACGTAACGAAACTGATTCTGACAGGTAAAAAATTATCAAAGTCTATGCTGTCTAGTGTCAGAAAGAAGAAACGTTTAAAAGTTAACATGAAAACAATGTCCGCTCTAGCTCGTTGACTCTCAATTGAAAGAACTGACAAAAAAGGTAACAAATAACTTTGATACTCACGTAACGTTCTCCCTGTAAAATTTCACCAACAAGCAACAAACCACCACACAGCATCACAACAGACGAAATCCCAAGGTGATGATGGACGCCAGTCCAACTTCTACACACTTCAACAACCACACAACTTCACCAGTCCAACTTCTACTCTGAAGACAATGCAGTGATATTGGTTCATGTGCCTTGTCTGCAAGTGATTCCAGTCATTTAAGCACCTGGGCATCAGTGTTTAGTCAGTGAATTGCTGAAAGGAAAAACACCCAGTTGGTTAGGTAAACCTACGCCAGTTATTCAGAATGCTTTTCTATTCACCGCAGCATACTACAAGGCAACAGAAAATGTTAAGTAAATCTCTTAAATGATGGTGAAAATGAATTTTTTCCACACCCTATCTGACCACAACATTATGTAGGCTAACTGGCTCATTTGATTCTCACTCTACTGGACATCTAAATAATCACCTATCACCTCATTAACTTTATTCCTGTAATTCTGCACTTTGTCTATACTTGTGATAAATCTTTCTTTTTTTCTGTAGGTTACGATGATCATTGATAATTGGAGAGCCACATTGGAATGTGACAGGTTGTCTGGGCTAAAAGCCCTACTAAATAGATTCCTTTGGGGAAACTTCGTCTTCTCCAAGTTACACAGTACACAACTACACATGATAAGTTACTTAAAAACAAATTCAGATTAGGAATTTCAAGTTAAATTTAACCGATTTTAAATAACACAAAATTTAGCTAATGATTCTTATTGCGTTCTTGGCTCAATGTTTTCAGAAGATTTCAGCTGAAGTTGACCAAGGTGCAACCTCAGTGCTTGTTAAAAAAGAGGACAAACGGACGATCCAATAATGTAAGCTATGTCTTCCTAAACTAAATAATTGGTATTTGCAAGGTACTTCTTTTGTCCAGGATTAAAAAATCATTACTGTGGCATCTAATGTATAACATTTCAAATTAACAATCTGCATTCAAGTCATAGATAATCTCTAAAATATGGCTACATTCTCCAAATCCAATTCTTTGCTGTTATTTATTTTGCAGACAACTGCAAGACAGTATCATTCAAGTGGTTATGGTGATTAACAGTTAATTAAGTACTGTTTTAGGAAAATGTATGATTGATTAATTAGAGAAGGTTTATTATGACAGAACAATTTTATTTGTCTAATTTTAATTTATTAGGATTATTACAAATTTACAAGTTATTAGGACAATATGAAACTTCACGAAAATTAATAAATGTAATATTCAATGAAATATTCAAATGCTTACTTTCCTTCCCCAATTTCCTCCTCCTTCCTTTCCTAATTGCAGTAAGTTTCTTTTTTTAAGTGTTTGGCATAAAATTCCCCATGTTTGTTTTTCTTTCTTCTTAAATCTTAAGATCCGAACGAAATAGACAAAATGCCAATTGAACAAAATACAAATTGCAATTTTTATACGGTATAATTAAGTAGTACTTGGGAGCTTCGGTGTTGTAGCTAGGTATAGCATAGGTTGCGGTGTAGCAAACTGGAGCATCAGTGTAGTATTTCTTCGTAGTACGAAAAGGCAGCTTCTGCGTAGGGCTGCGTAATACTTGACCGCCTGTTACCGCAAGTTGTGGCTGTGTAGATCGGGGCAGAGTAGTTCTTGGGCGCTTTGGTGTAGTTTGCAACGATTTTGGTTTAGTAATCAGCCGGAGCCTCGTTGTAGTAGCTGGGAACAGAGTAGTACTACTTTAGCCATCGGTGTAGTAAGTAGCTGAGGACAGAGTAGTACTTGGAAGCCTCGGTGTAGTAGGTTGGCGTGTAGTACCCCTGTACCTTGTTGGTGTAGCTCGGGGCAGAGTAATACTTCGGGGCGTCAGTGTAGTAGCTGGGGGCAGTTAAGTTGTGGAATAAAACTCCGGTGCCTTAGTGGTGTAGTACTTGAAGACTTCGGTGCAGGAACTGGTTGTAGCGTGAGTTGCTTTTGGGTAGTAAGGCGGCGTTGCGGTTTGGTATTCGCCATACCAGAAAGACATCGGTACACCAGTGGTCGACCCAGTCATCAACGATACAACACCCAACAGCAGCACGACGCTATGGTTAACCGAGCAATTAGTTTCCACATTAATAATGAATAATAACTGGCATACTAACAAAAAAAGACAAATGGGATTGATACATAACTAAATACAAAAAGTAAGAATATTTGCCCATAATTGCGAACTGGTAGTTGCCATGTCGGAGATGCTCATTTGACTGCCTTCTATCGACATTTCTCTCGCTTAATAAGTTTTGCCTTCTCCTGATTCACCTTTCAACTCGAGCCGTGCGGCAATTGTACCTGCTTGAAAATGATGCAACACTTGTCATTGGTGTATTTTTCAATTGTAACTAGATTAACAAATTTGAAAAAATGTGGAATTTATACGATACTTCATGTAAAATCTGAATATTTACCATGATTGCAATTTGGTTACACGAAGAGGAATGTGTAGAGAGGCCCATATGTAAATGGGCTTATTACTACAAGTTCAAATTGTAACTCAATTCAACTCATAAAAACTGGAATTCCCTTTTGATTAACATGACTGAAAAGGTAAAAGGACGCCGGAAGTTCGTAATACATTTTCAGTCAGTGTCTCGGAAACAAATGGGAAATGGCGGAATTTCGTCCCCCGCACGAAGAAAAGCACTATCTGGGGTTTGGAGGATTTCATTTTTTACATTTTACTGTTTTAACCACGGATACGAGCAAATTTGAAATTTTACTTATCATTCCCCGAGTTTCTAACATACAGAAAACTGGCTTTACATCCATTCTTAAGATATTTTTCAAGTTGGACAAAAGAGCAACATGCAATAACCTGATAAGCTTCTCTCTAAATAAAAATGCTAATAGGTCTAATCATGACAAATTAAACAAATTAATGAAATTACCAAAAAGCTGAGAATGAGAATTGTTCATCACAATCACACCTCTACAGGAATCAACATGTCAGATGGCCACCATTTTGAATAATTGAGGGGGAGTGGACATGAAGTGTTTCTGTATGTGACGAAAGCTACAATCGGTACTGGTAGCAAGAGGAACACCAAGTTCCACCAGCTGGCTGCAACAAATTCAGACTGCAATGAAGAAGCTCAGGACTCAGGCTGTAAATAGAAAAATAAAAACTCAATTACGATCAGAAGCAAAGTCATCCAACAACTAAATGTAACCTTAGGGTTAAAAAGTTGAAACATAATTACTTACACTTTTCTGAAGAATTTCTGCATGTGACGAAACGAAACGTTCATCCGGTACGTGCAGCAAGAGACAACATTTTGGGAAAAGGTACAGCAGTTTCATGCCACATGATCAGATGGAATTGCCAAGTATAAATGTTTGTGAAAGTGAGTGTATGTGAATTCACCACACACAAAAACTCACATTTAATAACCTTAAAGAATACAAGAGGGAATTTCCATTTACATGAGTAAAATGTCAGGGAAAAAGTACCAGTAACAAGTAACAACTAACGTATAACAGGTAATTTAATTTCTAATTCAACGAGTAAAAAAAAGACAACCAACATTAGCTCTAACTAAGACTTCGAGCAGATGACAGTCCTTTGCTCCTTTCGTCTGCACTTCAGCGTTGTCGCTTTTGATTACTTTAACTGGTCTAATAATTTCTTAATCATTTTTTAAAATTTCTAATAATTTAAAAAATAAATAAAAAATAAACTAAAGAGTGCAAGAAGGGATCGTTTATTCATATATATAATTATACAAAGAAAAATCATCTCAAGATTTATGTTTTGAGCAAATTCTGAGGATAGAGTCCATTTACAACGTTGCATTTATAAAAAAATACAAACAAAAAACAGAATGAATTCTAACGGAAATCAATTATCAATTAATTGTTGGAAACACATCGTTTAAATGAAATTATATCATTCGACGAATGTTGTCCTCCGGAGCGATCCAAGTTGTGGAAGATTGATCAAAAGGAAAGGGAAAGAAAGATAAGACAAAAAAATAATTTATTGGTAAACAAAGACGTGTGAAAACAAATTACTGTGTAAATCATAATCAATTGGCAAGATTAGTAGATACTTGGGAAATGGTTACCGTCGTTGGAATTCGGACTTCGTCACTTCGATCTGGAACTTCTAGTGAATCTTGTCTTAATACGACATTTGCCGACTGTAAAAGTGGGTTTACATTTTGTGCTTGCTGGTTTTCTTCTGCTGACTCTATTAAAATAACAGAAGGGGCATTCGCAGGTGAAGATCCAGATGGAGAAACGTTAGAGAGGGAAACTTGTTGAGCAGCCTGGATATCTTCGGTCGAGTCCACTAAAATAAAACGGGGTGGTGTAGAATTCCCTGGCAACGGCCCAGATAACGAGACATTGGGTTGAGGAAATTGCTGCGCAATCCGAAGATCTTCGTTTGAATTCACTAAGAAAACATCTGCAGATCCAGATAGTTGGACATTCGAAATGGGAACTCCAGGATTTCTCCGAGTATCTTCGACCGAGTCCACCAAGACAACACGACGGGGTGCGGGAGTGGTTGGTAATGGCCCAGACAAATTAATATTTGAAGCAGTAACTCCTTGAGAAAGCAATCGCAGTTCAATATCTTCATTCGAGAGATTCGAGCGGACTTCAAGTGAATTGTCTTGTGTTGCCGTTCTAAGAATTGGAGATCCGGGGGCATTCTGAAGGATTCGGAAATCTTCGTCCGAGTCTCTAAAAAATAAATTTTGAGTGCCCGGAGCCTGAGTAGCCGTTGGAACAGAGGCTAGTACGGGAGCATTTGGAACGGGTTGAACGCCTATGGGAACGTCGCGGAATAAAAATTCATCTGAGTTGTCCAGCCTTACAAATGGAATCTCTGATGGTCGAGGTGAAGCTATTACATTGTTGTTTGGTGCAGGCAAGTTAAGGCGAACGATCCTGTCGTCATCATCTTCAATCGAGTCATCTCGAATCACGACTGGAATTCTTGGCGTCTGCGTTGCCAAAGGCGAGGGCGTAATAGTTGCAACTTGTTGAATTCTTTGGACTATCTGGAAATCTTCAATTGAATCATCTTGGACGATAATTGGATTCGCCCGTGGTAGTGTCCCTCCTAATGGTGCGGTAGTTTGAAATTGTTGGCCTAGCTGGATCACCTGTCTGTCTTCAATGGAATCATCTCGGATAACAATTGGATTCACTGGCGCCGCTGCTGTCAAAGGTGAAGGTGTAAAAGTGGGGACTTGTTGGATTAGTTGAACATCTTCAACTGAGTCATCTCGAATTATAAATAAATTCGCCGGTGTCGCTGTTGTCCTAGGTGAAGGTGTAGAAGTGAAGACTTGTTGGACTATTTGGATATCTTCATTCGAATCATCTCGGATTATAATTGGATTAACAGAAGGTTGAGTTGCTCTAGGTGGAGAAGGTATTACTTGTTGAGCGATCTGAATGTTTTCAACAGAGTCATCTCGAATTATAATCGGATTAACCGAAGGTTGAGGTGCTCTAGGTGCAGACGGGATGACTTGTTGAGCAAATCGAATGTCTTCAACAGAGTCATCTCGGATTACAATTGGATTAACTGAAAGTTGAGGTACTCTTGGTGGAGATGGGATAACTCGTTGAACGACTTGAATGTCCTCAATTGAGTCATCTCGGATTATAATCGGATTAACCGAAGGTTGGGTTGCTCTTGGTGCAGAAGGTATAACTCGTTGTTGTTGAGCAATCTGAATGTTTTCAATAGAGTCATCTCGGATTATAATAGGATTAACCGAAGGTTGAGGTGCTCTTGGTGGAGATGGGATAACTCGTTGAGCGATCTGAATGTCTTCAACAGAGTCATCTCGGACTATAACACGGACGTTTTGCACTTGTGTTGTAGTTGGTAAAGGTACTGAAGGAGCTCTTTGTGCCGCAGGATTCTGCATCTGTTGTCTCGAGTCATCTGCTCGAATTACTGCTGGAACAAACGGCGCCTGAGTTGGCATAGGTGCAAATCTTGCAACTTGTGACTCATCTCGAATTATAAGGGGACTCGACGGTAAAGGTGTTCGTCTGGTTACTTCCTGGACTATCTGGATGTCCTCGTCCGAGTCATCTTGAATAATAACAGGCATTTGGGTTGGCGCTGGAATAGCAACGGGTGCTCTAGTTTCCTGAGGGATTCCTCGAACTTCAAAGTTTTGTGACCGAACTGGTGTTGCAGCTGGGACTGAAACTGGGGTATTCACGCTAGAAATGAAAACACCAACATCTTCTTCGGAATCATCTCGAACAACGGCAACGGCTGGCCTGACTTGTTGAACGTTCCAGGAATATTTTTCAGTTGCAGGGGGAGAAGGAGATCGGGCATACAACGGTTTCTAAAGTCAAATAAATATTTTTGTAAGGAAAATGATGTGCCCAAGGTGTAAAAATGTTACTTACCACCCAAGGAAGATCCAACAAACTTGGTCCGGTCACTGGAGCTGATGGAGCGCTGTAGGCGTAGGGTTTCGGTGTGGTCGATGGATACGTGAACGGAACTTTGGCTGGGGTTGGTGTGGTAGGTGGCGCTGGAACACGGTGGGCTTGATGACCCATATAATTGAAGGTTGAATGATGCGGGGGATTAGCAGGAGGCGAATAAACTGGTGGTCTAGGAGTCACCGGAGTCGAATAAATTGGCTTTTGCGGTGCTGGAGCTGCATAAGTCGTCATTGGTCTTGAAGAAGCTGCAGCTGGATACGGAATTTGATACGCTGGAACACGATGAGCCGTTTGGTGAGCATTTCGGTAAGCAGGGGGAGAATGTGAGGGCCTAACAGGGTACGAAGGAGGGGCCACATAAGTTGGTCGTGATACGGGATACTTAGTTTGGTAGGGAGGAACGCGCTGAGGAGGAGGGACACCGTAAGTAGGCGGATGTGGAGAATAAAAGGCGAAAGGTGGTGGGCGATTGCCAATTGAACGGTGTTTGGCTTCAGTCGAATACATATCATTCTGTCCAAATATGGCCGTTGTGCAAACGACCAAAACTAGAAGAATTTTTTCCATCTGAAACCAGAGAAAAAAAAAATTAATTTACTGCAGAATTTTAATTTATTTATTGATACAGTAATTTTTGTTAAGTTATTTAAAATAATCGATTTCAATCGAATTAGACTTAATCCTAACTTTTGAACAAAAGTTGGGATTATGTCTAATTACACTGAATTCCATCTTGAACGATATAATAAATATCGTACCTTTGCCAGAGCCACCATGTTGTCTTATTAAAAGATCCGACTGATCTTCGACTAAAACTCGGGCGAAGTTGCCTTTATATACCTTCACTTCAAGTGACTGGGTGGTTATCATAACACAAGTCACTCTCCAAAGAAGAATGTAAATGGACGGCATCTATTGCGGTTCAGCAGTTGGGAGGGGCGGCCGTCTAAGGAAGGAGGGGCAATTCTATTGTTGAGAGAAAAAGTGAAAATAGTGGTGCAGCACATAGACTTTCTTGTAGAGATGACCTTCATGTTAACCAGGGTGAATTGGGTCAGCAGGAGCCTAGTCCCTAGTTTCATTGTTTATCATTTTATCATTTTCTTCTTGTTTAAAAGAATGACAGGTTGTGTTCTTCATTCTGCATACTGTACAACTTTCAAACGCACGCATGTACGTTACCTCGGGTTATATATCCCGATTTGGTGCCTGTTGATATGTAGCTGCCTCCATCGCTTCGAAATAATTCTTCTCCGATCTGGGTAACCTTGTGCACGTTTCAAATTATTTCGCTGTACATGGTCTGATGTACAAAAAAGAGAAGAATTTGGTTACCAACTGAAACAAGAGCAGTCTATCAAAATGATACGCAAATGGTAACGTGGAATGGTTAATTCAATCGATATTGAGCGAAAGTGCAGTATATTCGGTGAATTTTGAGCGAGTCGCAAAAGCAGACCCAAAGGGTGGAGGTGCTTTTTCATGAAACAAAAAAGAACAAAATAAAAACACGACAAAGAAAATTAGACGTGATAGTAAAAAATAATTTATGGTCTGCGTATGTGAGTAATGGCGACGCATTCTATGATTGGAAAAATAAAAGTGTCACATCCGTGGCTCTTTTTTTTTTGTTTATTTGTTTGTTTTTAATTTGTTCTCCATGCCGCAAACCGAATTTTTCTGGCAGCGATCGCTTGAGGTGGGAGGTACTCTAGCGAAGGAATCTCCACACTGGCGATTGACGGTACGGTAGTCGCTGGCGCAGAGATTTGCGGGGCCGCAGTTACCACCTCTGGGATGGCGGCAGGTTTCGCTTCAACGGGTGGGAGGTACTCGAGCGATGGCAACTCTGCTACGACTGGTTCCGGCTTTACTTCAGGGACGACAGCAACTTCCTCGACGATGACTTCTGGTTTCACTTCTTCAACGACGACGACGACTTCTTCAACGATCTCTGGTTTCACTTCGGGAACAACGACGACTTCTGGTTTCACTTCGGCGATGGAAACGACTGGAGGAAGATATTCAAGAGACAACTCGATAACTGGTGCTGGCTTCTCGGTTACGACGACTTGTTCGACGACAGCCTCCGGTTCTGGGACGACGACTACTTGCTCGACGACAGGCTCCGTTTCCGGAACAACGACTACTTCTTCGATGACCTCTGGTTTCACTTCAACGATGGAAACAACTTCTTCGACAACTGGTGCGACTGCAGGTGCGGTGGGAGTCAGAAGTGGTGGAAGATATTCAATCGATGGTAATTCTACAGCTGGTACTGACTCGGGTAATACGATCACCTCCTCAACAACTGGTTTCTGGATTTCAACAACTTCTTCGACCACTGGTTCTGGTACCAGTGAAACTGCTGGTGCTGCTTCAGTAACTGGTTTGGCAGTGCTGACAATTTCCTCGACCGGTTCAACAACAGCCAAAACTGGAGCAGCAACTTCTTCAGCGGCAGGGGACGCTATAGAAATGGCCACTTCTGGCTCAGGAGCAGAGACAGTTGGTGCAGGAGGCAAGTATACCAGAGATGGAGCTTCCGCTTCGACGGGGGAAACAGCAGGAGCAATTTCGGCAACAACAGGAGCAACTTCGGCAATAACGGGAGCAACCTCAATAACTTCTGGTGCCGGAGTGGCAACAACAGCTGCTTCCGACACGATTTCGACGACCGGTGCGGCTTCTGATGCGACTTCAACGACTGCTTCTGTCACAGTTTCAGCAACGGGGGCAACTTCGGGTACTTCTGGCTCAACAACTTCCGGTGTCGGAACGGCGACAACTGCAATTTCAGGAGCTGCTTCTGTTACGATTTCAACAACTAGGCCCACCTCTGGTACTGCTTCAACGATTTCTTCAACCGGAGCGGCAATTTCGGCAACTGGGGCGACCTCTGGCACCACTTCGACAACTTCCGGAACTGGAACGGCGACAACTTCAATTTCAGGAGCTGCTTCCGTCACGGTGTCGACAACGACAACAACTTCCGGAGCGGGCTCAACTACTTCGGGGGCAACAGGCTCGACTAAAATAATTTCCGGTTCGGCAATGGGGACGACTTCTGGAGTGACGGCTTCGGCAATAGAAATAACTTCTACGATAGGTTGAGGGGCTTCCGTTGTTGCAACAACAGTTTCGACAATAGAAATAACTTCTACTGGTGCTGGTGCTTCCGGTACAGCAATCAACACAATTTCTTCGGGGACCTCTACGACCATTGGGGCCGGTTCGGCAATTGGGACAGCAGGTTCTTCAGCTGGCTCATACGGTTCAACGACAATTTCGGGTTCAACAGGAACCGATTCAAAGATAATTTCGGGTTCTACTGGTGCTGGTGCAACGACAAATTCAGGTTCAACTGGAGCCACACCGTAGACGGGTACTGGCCATGGCATCTCTAACATGGAAGGGGCTTCCGGAACGGGGACTGGAGCAGATCCATAAGAAGGTTGTGCAGGTTCAACGAAAACTTCGTTAGTCATTGGCATCATCATGTGAGCCATCGAGTCAGTCCAGCCAAGGGGTTTCTAAATGAAAGTGAAAGTTGCAATTTCTTGTAAAAGTAAAACGGGTGAAATTTGGATTTCATACCGGCCAAGGAAGATCGAGCAAGCTCTGAGCTGAGCTAGTTTGAGGTGCAGCGGGTGGTGCAGTCCATTGAGAAACAGCTGGTTCAACCCATTGGGCTGGTGACGAGCCGTAAGCTGGCTGAGGGGCATGATCTGGAACAAAAACGGGCTCGGGAACTGCATAAGATGGGGCAGCAGGAGGAACGTATGAAGGGGCAGCGGGAGCTGGATAAGATGGTGCTGCTGGGGCTGGATAAGAGGGAGCTGCCGGGGCTGGATAAGAGGGAGCTGATGGAGCTGGATAAGACGGAGCTGGATAAGACGGAGCTGGATAGGAAGGAGCTGCAGGGGCTGGATAGGAAGGAGCTGCAGGGGCTGGATAAGAAGGAGCTGCTGGGGCTGAGTAAGATGAAGCTGCTGGAGGAGCGTACACGACCATATGATGGGCCTTCATTGGTGGATGGGCACCATAAACCGGCTGAGGGCGATATGCTGGTGCTGGATGTCCCTTGGACTTGGGAGCTTTAGCTTTCGGGGCGGAATAGGCAGCTGGCCTTGGGGCAGAATAAACAGGAGCACGATGAGCTTTGGATTTCAGTGCCTTAGGAGCTTTAGCTTTAGGTGGAGCTGCATAGACTGGTCGAACTGGAGCTGGAGCTGGTGGTCGGTAGGGCAGTGGAGCCGGGTGGTATGCTGGAGCGCGCTGGGCTTTGGCTTTAGGAGCTTTCGGGGCCTTTGGAGTTTTGGCTTTAGGAGCTGCGTAAACAACAGGTCGATGCTGAACTGGTGCAGCATACGCTGGAGCTGGTGGGGCATACGCTGGTGGGGCATACGCTGGTGGGGCATACGCTGGTGGGGCATACGCTGGTGGGGCATACGCTGGTGCCGCATAAGGAGCCGGAGCAGCATAAACAGGAGCGTGATGTGGACGCTTGGGTGCCTTTGGGGCTTTTGGTGCTTTTGGGGCCTTGGCTTTAGACGGGGCAGCACCGTAAGCGGGTGGATGAGCACCATACGCAGGTGGATGAGGAGCACCGTAGGCAGGTTGAGGAGCGTAATGCGCTGGAGCTGCGCGATGTCCCATTTTCTTGTGTCTCGTCTCCATGGCATCCTGATCCATGTCGGTGCCGAAAGCGACCGCAAAGCACGCGAGCAAAACCACGGCACCAAACTGTGTGAAATCGAAATCAAAAAGCGAAGCGGTCACAACTTTGGAGAAAGTTCATAAATTATCAACAGACAACAACAACAACAGCCTATACGTAACAATTATTATCCATTTGGGAATTTTCTCTTCGTGTACATCCTCGCAAAGTGTGGCAATATGCGTTGACAGTGACAACGGTCGTCAAATTTTAACTCAACTTTCACATTTCTACTCAATTTTCAAACGTTCAAAGCTTCAATTTCGTTTTTAAAATTCCTAAATCGCTAGACGCTCCGTATTAGGATGCGCCTTGCAGGTTAATTATTATTAAAAAATAATAATTAAGGTACCAAAAAAGATGAGATTTTAAAATAAAAGTGGGGTTAAAATTTAACGAGCTAAACCGGATTTTTGTTTTGTATCCTACCTTCGCCGGAGTCATGTTGAATAGAAATGATCACAGGATCGAACTGATCGTGAATGAGGCTCAACAAGCTTGGAGCTTCCTTTTATACATTCTTCCACCTGCGGGGATTGGTTGGTTTTCGGTGGTAACGCATCTCACTCTCTCGAACGCTCACGAAAAAGAAGCGCCAAAGAAAACGACCGTAGCCGCGGCGGTAGTCCGACGGACGGGGAGGAGCACAAGGCTGGCAGAATGGAGAGAAGAGAGCTTTTCCCAAACTTCTTCGTGAAAAGGAGAGAGAGAGAAATGGGCTCCAGGGGGTTGGGATGGGGTCCTAGCGCCGGCATCTTCAGTCGGGCCCGTCCTTCTTCCCAATGCCTCTAATACCTATGCAGCAGCAGATGTTGAGAGGAAAAGTGAAGAAAATAAAAAAAAAAAGAAAATTAAACAAAAATTTTTTTTATTCGAGAAGCGATGTCCTTCGCACCAAACCGGATCGGGAGAGGACGGCCCGTTTCGCTTTCAGCCGTTAGTAGGTACCACCACCTGTAGAAGAGCGTTCGTTTCCTTGACCTCCATCCAAGGGAAACAAAAAAATGACGTGTTAGCCAGCCAGCCAGCCTATACTGTACAACAACACAGAGCGGCACGCACGGGGGCATCTCCCTCCAGCTCGTCTCGCTCCCGGAGCAGGGGCGACCGAACATGAACATTGCTATACATTTTAGCCTTGATGCACATCTCGTCCGATGGTCCCTCGGAATGTATAAGGACAAGTATCACAGGAAATGAAAGGGAAAAAGTAAAATTCCAGTGCAGCACCGAGAAGAAAACAATCACGGACTGTTGCCCACACGAGTTGTAATAAGGCAAACGTACGAAACAAATAACAAGAGAAAAAGAGGAATGACAGGACATTTCCTTCCGTCATTCCCATCGTAAATTGTTGCGCCGTTTATGAAAGAAATTTTCAGGAAAAAAAAACCAGTTCCCTAATTTTCCCTTTGTAAAATAATGTCCAACTAGTACATATACATCAAGTTTTTCAGGGACATCATCATTATTTAAAGAGGGTTGGTTATTTTCTCATTGTTGAATTGAAATAGTGATGATGAACTTCCCATCCCTAGAGCTGACAGGCCTAAACAAAATAAACAACAAAAACCTGTTGACTGCAAGTTGCTCAAACGCCAACCGGGACGTGCTTGGTTTGTGTTCATCTTGAACGCGTCTGTTGCTGCTGAGGTCCCGAGAGAAAGTGGCCGGGGCCTTGAAATTAAAACAAACCAGCATTTTTGTTTCTCTCTCTCCTGAAGAAGAAAAACGAAAGAGAGGAGAAAACACAACGATGGTCTAGTCGGAACATCAGTTATTGTTCTCCCTCTCTTATACATGTTATATGGCATTTCTGCTGGGCCAGCAGAGATGCGCCAGATGCTTGTTCATTTTCGTGTTTCAGAGAAATCAAATAAAAAACAAGACAACGGCAAAGAAAAGCTGAAAAGCTGAAAAAAGAAGAAGAAAAAATTACCAACTGAATGATTTTTATCACCGGAGATGCTACATGTATTGCTACATTAAATCTCAAACGGCCATATCTCTCTTGTCGGTTTGCTAAGGAGAAAAAAGATTGACCTCGATTGAAAAGCGCAGCTCGTCGTCGTCGTGTATAGTCACAAAATTCCTCCTACGCCTGTCCCGCTGCTTCATCATCGCAGCACGTCATGTAGCATATAATTTTATGCAATTCAGTTCTATATATGCCGATGATATTGGTAAAAAGAAAGTTCTCTCTCTCTCTCTCTCCTTCACGCAAAGTATTTTCTATTTAATTCCAAAATTTGTTTTTTTTCCCCCAAAAAAGTGGAATGTCTTGTTCTTCCGTTGAAAAGGAAGCGCCGGAACCTCACCTGACACAATCACCTGACGCGATTGTTACGAGTACATGTAATACGGCATGGTCCTCTTATGCGGTAATAATAATTACAGCGATCTGAAGCAGCCGCAGCATGACGTCCGTCGTTCCGCTGTGCGTGAAACGAACGGTGAAGAAAAGAAAACCAGAAAAAGCCAGTGGAAGGAAATTGGACATACAGGAGAGAGAGAGAGAGTGCGCAACACAACTATCTGTCTCAGCAAAGCGACGAAGAAGAAGAAGAAGGGAAAAGTATCGAGACATGTTTGAGAAAAAAGAAAAAGAATCCGTTAAAGATGACGAAGAAGAAGAAGAAAAAGTGAGAGGATTTAATTGCTAGTGCTGTCACGAGCTACACACAGTTGTTGCCGGTGCTGTTTTTGGTCGCAGACTCGCTGATGGTTGGACCTGCAGCACGCTCGCCAAAAACGGCAAGAGAGAGAGAGAGAAGGGAGGCGATCATCGACTGTGTTAAAAGAAGCATCTCTCGGCAGCAGTCTCCCGAAAGAAAGTGAAAACTAACAGAGGCAGCAGCAGCAGCAGCACTTTGCCTCCCCTGTCGTTTAGATTTCGTGAAGACGGCCAAGAGCCAGAAGGTAAAAAGACGTGTAGATCGTTTCGGGTGTCTATGCCACGTTATTTTCTATGGGGGGGTTTACGAAGGGGAAAAGACACAAGATGGAACGCTTTGAAGAGAAATCACCAAACCACGTAGAGAGAGCCGCAACCATACACGGAGGGGTGGTAATCAAATGGCGCAATACTAAGAGTCAATGCTGACTAGGCTAGTGGTGATGTTCTCTTGTGAGCAAGCACGTCTCTTCCTCGTGGCCTTTCCGCCCAACAGGTTTCCAGTTCTTTTTTGAAAAAAATTCTAGAACTGGAATTTATAATCACCACCATGGAATTATAATGAGGCTGGTGGTCGTCGCCTCACGTGAGGCGCTTCTATTTTTCTTCCTGACTAGTGGTGGTCCTGGGCGGCCTGGACGTCGAGAGTTATTGGAACGACTTTGAATCAGAAATTTAATACTCACACTTTCTATGTCGCTACATATGGGGAAGAAATTCAAAAAGTCAGACAGTCAACTGGGTCTTTTTCTAGATAGATCGTTATCTGTACACTCTCATCAAAAGTTTCCCCTTTTTCCCATATTCTCTCAACGGGGACCCATTACAGGTGGATGGGAAAAAGAAGATGTGAGCCTTGAGATTTTATAGACCATGGAAACCTATCAATGGAATTTTCTTCTTCTCTCTCTAAGGTTTTCTTCCCCCTCAAGGTTGTCGTCTAATCAGGAAAAAAAAACAGTCTAGCCATCCCAGCTTAATGTTCTTTTATTTGCTACGTCTGTTGACCGCGTTGAAAGGGTTACACTTTTTATTGCTCTAATCGTATAAAAAGAAGAAGGGGTGCGGCTTTTGAAGGACGTAACAGTTTTACAGACGGGCTGAAGAATACCGCTACACAGCTGGGGTGATTACAATTAGGAATAAGTTGCGGCAAACTACCGTTTTGGTCCATTCGCCGACCAAGATTGCTTTATTTGACTCAAAACTACAACAATGATCTCTGGCAGTTTTCAGGCTAAAAGAAATGGACTGACAGGTAAAGGAGTAGTCTGTTTTGTGAATTTCTTAAATGATATACGGTACCGGTATATCTAGCTGGCTCTATTTTTTTTCCTTCTTTTTAATGCTATATAGTGTCCATCTGGCGATAACTCAACCATGACTTCACTTTCTAATGTTGTCCGAGATAAAAAGTGGCCCGTCGCTCTTCTCGGCTCAAATTCCACAACTCTCGACTCAAAAAATTCGGTTGTCCTTTTCGCGACCCTTCAAACCTCCCGCCCTTCCCCCCCCCCCCAAAAAAAAAGTTAAACGAAAAGAAGAGAAAATATGAAAAATCGAGAACCCTTCATTTGTCTAGCTTGTTACGAATTTGCGGTATAGACTTTAAATAGCACCAGCGAGTCGAGTAATAAGAGAGAAAAAAGGGAAAACAAGGTTCGCAAAGGAGATTGAAATGGGAGGATTGAGGTCGGCAATCATCACCGAATCCAATGGACAGATTTACGTGTCGAGAGGTTTTTGCGGTTGCAGCTCGTTTATTTTTCGACACCATCATTTTCTAACGCAAGTTAATAAGATGAGAAAACGAAACGAATGGGGGAAACTGTACGTCTTCCAAAAAGCCAACTGTCAAAAGCAACTAACGGTTTTATGGTTAAACATTTTGAGGGACTCTGGCGAGTTCGTCGCCAATTGACGTGAATGAATGATTTACGGGTTATACTACACAGTATGTCTAAAAGCATTTCCTACCCCGGGCGAGGAGAAAGTCCTTTGGTCACACCACCCGAAAAAAAAAACATCATTACGACACATTCCAAGTGTTTGTAAAAGCGGATAGTTGGCCAATGAGGTAACATCCGTTTGACTAATCAAATACTTTTGCTGGCGACTGTGTCACGAGGAAATTTGCCCGTGGGAAGGATGAGTTTAAAGCCACAAGACATCCAGAGACAAGTAGCCCGTTATTAGTCTTCTCTCCGTTCCCACCCAAACGTCAATTTACTTGTCCGTTTGTTCCGATGATTACAGTCCTGGCGATCGAAACCGTCGGAAATGGGCTGGGGAGAAGAAGAAAAAAAAGAGAAACAAACTCCCCTGCCGTCCATTTTACCAGTTCAATAGTTGCTATCCTGCCAACAACTTTGCAAAAGAAAAAAAACAACCGCTTGTTGTCCTTTCACTTGGAGCTCCTCGCGGGCATCAGCCCGTTACGCAAGTAGCAGTCAGCATCAAGCGCTGGCTGGCCATCCCGAATAATCAAAGTGGGACAGTGTCTGTGTAACCCCTTGAATCGTCTATGAGTTCAACCAGGTATAGTCATGGATGCCGGGCGCTCGGCCAGAAAGAAAGAAAGAAAGAAAGAAAAAGATTTTTGATTTTTTTAGAAAACGGAATGATTGTTAAAAAAGTGCTGCTGCATATACCGATATACGAATAAATATAAAACGGGGAGAGGACGACGACTCTCTTTTTTTTTGCAACGGCGAAAGCATTTTTCTTTTTTTCTTTTAATGAGATGCAAGCCAACATGTGGATATTATTATTATACTTGCAAGAGCCGCGTGAAAGAGAGAGAGAGAGACTGCACCCTGGCTCCGCTTTGGTGTTATTATTGCCTGTGCGTGTAGAGAAAGCCCCAAAGAAACTGCGCTGGACGTGGCTGCCTGTTGCCGAGTCGTATATTTTTAAACTAACCTACGTGACGAATAAATTTTTTGGCGTACAGGAAAGCAGAAAAATTTTGGCAAGTCTAATATCGGCTGGAAAGGGAAAATAAAAAATATTAGAAAAAGACTTTCTTTCGAGACTTTCCCAATCGTCTTTATCCGTTTTGAACAAATAAGGTACCCGAGTTCGGAGCGTGAATTTGTAACAACAATAGCTATTTCGCTTTCATCATATTATTAGCCTACATGTTGCTTGTTTTATATTCGGCTGCTGCAATGTTATTTACTGTAGACCGTCTTTTACCGTGATCGCAGGCGGGAATGTCTGAGCCACGAATCTCAACGATGATTATCGGTTGCGCTATTGAACTGCGTACTAGTACTATGTTTTTGACGATGTTCAAAGTCGTTCCATTTGCAGGGCAGAACGTAAATTCGATTCGAATTCCCTGGTAGACTGATTACTGTCCCTGCCTGTCATTATGACAGGTTTCAATTTAAAGAGATTAAATGTTAAATTGACATTAAGGTCAAACGGTTCAGACCAGTGAGTGCCAGAGTGCCAAGAGTGACGTCGAAAAGGAGTGAATTGGCTGCTGCATCGTCGATTCGACTTAGCCCCAAATCAAATCAAAACTTGACGTTTGAGATGGAACGCCAAGGTAAAATGTACGTGAACTGAAGTGAGAGAAAACTAATCCACAACTCACACCATGAACACAAGTAAATATTGCCAGCAGCTATACGCCGCAAAAAGAGAGAGATTGTTATCTACAGCAAGTAACTGCTTCTTCGCAATAATCAACTCCGTTAAAGTTGTTGGTAATTAGAACGAACGTCGACGGTGAATTCCTTTAGACCAGCCAACCGTCGCGAATGGCTCGCACACAATCTTCTGTGTCCTTCGTCGAGATTGGACCTCTTAAAAAAGAAAAGAATGGGAGTACATGAAAAGAGGTTCTTAAAAAATGAAGTGGTGTACTCTCTAAATTGCCAATGGACTGCTGGCGTGTGTTCTCCGAGCAAATAATAACAGATGGTTTAGTGTTATTATCATTCGGCCTCTTGGAAATGATGGAAACAAGGTTTTCTCTAAACAGTTCATGTGTCGTAATATTTCCCTGCGTACGCTGTGTGTGCTGGTATCGGTGCAAATGCAAGGTCTCGGCCATTACGGGATTACAAGTGTCGCCCAAGCAAAAAATAAAAGAGAAAATTATATGGACTGTGGAACGCGCGGGCGACAAAGGCCACGGCAGACTGAACTCGTTTCGTGAATGGCAAACGTCGACAACGACATAACCAGACGACGTGATCTTGAAGAAAATCCAATAAAAAAATATGTTTATGGTCACACGCAGGGTCTTCCATAGAAAGGCAAACGCGCCGTGACCGGTGGGCCGCCCCTCCCTCCAGAACTCTATCCATATTGAAAATTCATTCTTGCGAATCAAAACCAAATTTCAGGGAATAGTTGTCCATGCATTTGGCCTTTAAAAGGTGTAAAGCTCTGCTGGTCCATGTCGGCATCATACACAATAGTCTCTTTACATATTTGCGTAGCATATTATACACCAATCGTTTGTCAAAAGAGACAGGCCAACCCAAAACAATGGGAGAAAATAGTTCTCTGCTCTGTTTGGTTGGAAACCTTCGGCTAGAGGTTGTATGTTATCCCGATTTCTTCTGCTTTTCTTATCGTTCCCATTGTTTTCTCTCTTTTGCTGTTGTACGGCAGCAGCTGCCGAGTTATGCCAACACTCATGCCGTCATTGTCTCAAAAGTCAAGTCACCACGTACAGTCGATAGGAATCTCTTTCCCTTTCAAATCTCTGAATCCATCGCTGATCCGTAAATCGACTCGGGCTGTCGATGGGTAATAGTCTACATGCTTACGGCTACATGTTGCGTCATCGACACGCTAGCGCCAAATTCAGCCGAGCCAAATTAGATATGCAAAGGGGGCTGGCCGATTGCGTAGTCTAGATACAGGCGCTTAGTAACCAAGTGTTAGATTGTTTATATGGTCAGACGGCCAGGCGGAGTCATCGTACATCTTTGCCACTTGTAGAGAGAGAGAGAGAGTAAAGAGTCGAGAAACAAAAAGAGAAAGAAACGATAATAGCAGACTTCGATTTGCGCATGCGAACTTCGACTTTGTTAGCCCGCGGGCTCTCAAAACCTCAATCCATTTTACGGTGCTGGATGTACCGTTTTCAGCGTGAGAAATCAAACCAACTTTTTTAAAAAAATATACGTTTTAGCGCGGTAACCTTCCGGCAATGAAGAAAGTAGACCACCAATATATTCTAGAATTTAGCTTTTTTTTTAAAAAACAAAAAACAAATGTTCCTCTCTATTTCTCCCACAGTTCAGAGTCTCTCTCCCATTTTGTCGGTGGGTGGGCCTGGTGGAAAGAGGGCAAAGGGCAGCAGCCGGCACCGAGCGCAGCGAATATGTTGACATCGTTTGGGAATTTTCTGCGGCGATTGCGTAACGTGGGGAGAGCCTGGTACAGTGGTACACGCCTCAACATGTCGTCTCGAGACAACTTACAGTTAATTCTGAGCCTCTCGGTCGTGGATCATTTTGACGTAAATTTCCACATAAGGTTTCTTGGCACTCTTATGGCTGGATTTCTCTCCGTTGAGAGAGAGAGAGACGATGATTTTAATCAAATGCCGCACACAAATTTCGCAACCAAACATTTTCACTGCCAGACAAGAAAGTCCATCGCCGCCACAATCCGATAAAATCAACACAAATCACGCCGTTTTATAGGCATAACACATGAACGACAATATTTACGATCAATTACTTACGAATACAAATTACAACATTAATTACTCGCGTTTTCCAGGCAGTCGGATCGCTTTGACGTGGGAATTCGAACAAGTGAAACAAAAAAAAGTTGCAGCAAAACGAGTTTTTCAAATTGTTCTTCAACGCGCTCGTCGCTTTCGTGACCGAGCGACAAATTTGTTGAAAAACGGGCTGCAAACGTGTCACTCTCGAGACCCGTTTGTGTGCATAGTGTTTCGTTCTCTTTCAACAGAGCGTAATCAATCACAAAGTAAGAAGTCAGAGAGAATATGAAAATCTGCTGATTTGAAATTCAGTTGGTGTTCGCGCGCCAAAAAAGAAAAGAAAGCCAAAAAAAAAGAGCTTAAAGGGAGCAGCGTGATGAATGATTGTTCATTCCCGCGTTTCCCAATTCTGCAGCGATCAAGGGCGAGTCCATCTCAACCGACACAATGAAACAATTTACATACACTCACAGGTAAGATTCGCTTGATAAATCAAAAGATACTCTGTAGTGCGTAGCCTATGGATATTCTACTACGTCGCTAGTTGACACACTTTGGGTTTTGCGACCAGCAACGGCGTATTATGCATTCGCCGTCATGGTAAAAAAGATCCGTTAAAAATGCTGTTCCTTCGGGGTATAGTTACCAACTTAATTAGATAGCAAATGCCTATTTAGGAGAAATTGGTTAGCGAATGCCCTCGCTAATCGGTATTAGTTAAACCAAATTGTTTTTTTGAATACACAAAAATGTAGAAATGAAATGGACAGGAGAAAACTGACCGTTTCCATTTCTGCAAGTCAAGAGTCGACTGCACGATGAATATTTCTGTGTTCTTCATCGTAAAAAATAAAAAGACGAGGAGAAAAGATTAGCAGTTGCCAATTATTCGGGGAAATGGAATGGAAGTCAAAGAAGTGCAACTACATGACCACGTTATGTCAAAAGAGAATCAATAAGGGAACTGCAAAGTAAAATAGTTGCGAGTGGCTTCGGTCGTATTTAGTGGACCGAAAGTTTTGACAAAACAATGCTGACCTACCTCAACGACAAAGATCGTGTTGGGGTTCGTCCTTTTGAAAGACTCAATTGATGACTAAGGCATCACACTCAAGCAGCAAAGCAGTGCTAAACTCACGGTTGAGGGTAACGATGACTCATCAAATTGATATGTACATGTGTTTGCTCTCAGTATTTTGCTGCCAAGGTTTAAGCAACTTGCATAACCAGGGGGATGTTGTAACAAAATCAATGCCACGAAATAGTAAGCCAAAATAGGAAAATAAATTCTACCTTGTAACCTGGGAAATACAGTCAGGCATCTCCATGTAATCCATCCTTTAAAAAAAAATTAACACGCCAGGCGGGAATCCTCGTGAAAACAATCACATTCACATGAGTGTACTCTGTACACGAGTACAGAGGAATTAAAAGAAGGGGAAATAAGAGATGACTTATCATCGGTGGATTCTCCATTTAAAGATGTTGTTGTTTATCTATGTTAAAAAATAATAATAAATGTTACAGAAATATTTATGGAAACCACAAGTACAGAAAATTGTTCATGGATACACACAAATGTTTGCTAAGCAAGTCATGTGAATCATTTAAATACAGCTTATATGAAATGAGATAAAAGAGAAACACAAAATGAATACCCTGTCGATGGAGCTGGCACTGCTGCTGATGGCAAGTTGAATGATGATAAGCAAAACTTTGATGGCAATGGCTGACTCAGGACACAATAAAACTGCACAAAGAAGATGTAGAGAAAGATGAACTTGCATTGCAAATTAAGTAAATGGCAAAAGCATGCTTTCACTTGGGGGCTTACTTGCTAACAAGTGCAAGTCAGGCACTTAAATAGTACAAGTTTACAATAATGAACTCAATTTGATTGAGCCCCCCATTATTACACTATTTTTATTCTCAACCTGTAATTTTGGAACTAATGAAGAGATAACGAGACACGACGATCACATTTTTCATTTTTGTAATTTAATTTGGTCGAATTTAGTGCACAACTCGTGCAGCAATTAATTTAACGCCGTTGCCAAATTTACTCCTATTTCTTCTCGGTTTCAAAGAAAATGAAATAAAACAAAATATTTCGAGGAAAAACTGGGCAAGATTAAATGTCAAGACTCAAGAGATAACTGTAATTTTAAAAATTACATTTTTTAAATCAAAATGAGCAAAAGGTAAGCTAATCCAGATCCCGATTAGCAAACTGTGCGTCCGATATCTCCTTGAAGGGCATTAACTAAACTTTAACTAAATCTTCTCGAACCTCGACTAGCTATAGCCAAGAAATCAAACCTGTCCCCTTTCCCTTTAGTAGGCGGTGGTATTATATCGGTGTAATGACGATAGCCATATATCCCAAGGCGCAGTTTTACGACAGAGTCCAAACGGCACGGCACGTTAATAGGCCAGCCGTGTCGGAGTCGCTTGACCGTTTATGTCGAGTAATAACTTAAGAGGAATAGTGCCGCTAATAACCGGCTCCATGCTTATTCTTGAATCGTTAATGATTGCGCTGAAAATAGCGACGGAACGGAACGACCGTCACACTTTCCACAGCCGAGTGAGCCGACTGTAAAAGGTAAAAGATGTGCCGCCCCGGACGCATGACTCTGCACATCCCCAACCGTTATTTAGTCAGTAGCTTCTTAATGTGTCAAGGTGGCTTCCGTTGATCCCGCCAAGGTGTACGGTACAGTTTCAATATCAAGACTTTTCTCAATGAACAGCAGATGTAACTCTCAAATGTGTGTCCTTGTGTAATGTATGTTACGTCTCAAATCTCCGTAACATCGTCGCCCAAAGGCTCGAGACTCATTCATTCATCTAACCCGACAATATGTTGTTCATCTGGCCGACAGGTGGACAACTCACCTCAACTAATATTTTTAAAAAGAGAAAATATGACAACAATTGGCAAAGAGATAGTGAGGACATCTGGATTATTTAAAGGAATGCACTTACATGCATGTTTCATTGAACGAAAGCAACCGCACAAAGATATATCCAATCATCCTGTATCATACGTATACGCTTAAAACTGCGAAATGTACAAGATTAAAACAAAAACTGACGAGTGAAGTCATTTGATATTGAGTCTATCCAAACATGTGTGGCGGATATTCGGAAAGATCCAGGTTTAGCACATTGCTAATGAGGCACTCCCCAGGCTAGATAAAGAGATCAATGGAATGAAATTAATGATTGGTTTTATGAGTGTTTGATATCAATGAACTAATTCTTACGTCGGGGTAAACTCCAATTACCACATCAGCATGTTGGTAAAATTCTTCTTTCAACGAGATAACGATAACTTGCAAGTTGGTTGCTTCTGTTCTAATGAACCGAGCCACTTTACTGATGTTTGTGTTGTCCAAAGATGCGTCGATCTCATCCAGTACGAAGATAGGAGATGGCTTATAGCTTGAAAGTTAAAAGAATAATAAATAGAAAGAATTAATTACGTTACTGATGTAATTTTATCATGACAGGACATTAATTGAAAAAACCTAGTAATCAATGTGGCGAAGAAAAAAAAAACGAACAAACCTGTGAATGGCGAATAGCAATGCCAATGCCGCGAGGGTCTTTTCTCCTCCGGAAAGACTGGACATGGGTTGAAAACGTTTGCCCGGAGCGACACAGTTGTAATTGATTCCATCAAGGTAGGGTTCTACTGGATTTTCTGGGCATAAAACGGCTTGAGCAGAATTGTTCCTCGCCAACGACTAACGGGCAAAAATTTTAAAAATGGTAAATGGTGACTTTTTAAAACCTAATGGTTTAGAAGCTTACCTTATAAATGCCATCGATTTTATTCAAAACGTGTTCAAAACAAGACATAAAGAGATCAAAGCGCTCTTGTTTTACTCTTTCAAATGCCTGTTGAGCTTTCTTGGTTTTGGCGCGAGCCTTTTCAAACTCTGTGTTGGTCTCTTGTAGCTTTTCCCCTGCCAAGTCTAATTTTTCCACAGCCTAAAGTTGAACATAACAAGAAGAAGTTGATCACGGAAAAATGTAAGAAAAAACAACGTACCCGCATATTAGGGGCTTTAATATGCTGAACTGTATGGCTCAACTCGTTCACGCGACGTTCTAGGAGATCACCTTCACGGCGTATTTCATCCGCTACAAGAAGAGTTTTATACTTGCCAGGTAGATTAGAATAGTCGACAACAATTCTAAATGAGATCGAAAACAAAGAGAATAAAGCGGAAATCACACCCGAATGTTGTGCAGGCAACTTACCGTTCTTCTCGCTCATATATCGTTTGAGAGTTTTGTGGAATGCTAATGGAATCGCTACCACTGGTTGTGACAGACTCGCTATTCATACTTCCGGTAGCATTACTATCTTGCCCAATGTCTTCCATGTTACCAAGCGACATCGGAATAACGATATCTTCCATCTATTTCGACAACAAAAATAATTAAAGAAACTGAATAAGATCAATAAAGGTAATTAAATGGTTACCTTTGATTTATTCAAAATGCTGTGCCTTTCACTTCTTTTTTTTTCAATATTCGCTTCTAAATTAGTTATAGACTTCTGAATGTTCAGCAGGTCTTTTGTTACTGCTCCCATATCTCGTCGAGCCTTGATATTAAAAAAATACAAATAATGTTGTTAATGAAATAATGAAGAAAAAATTTTAAAATCAACAGACAGAACGGATTATACCAAGACCACGCCTTCATCCATGTTGTCTAGGTCGTTCTTTTGGCACATTCGCATCGATTTCATTTCTTCCACCTTCTTAATTTCTTTACCGATTCCACTCAATTGTTTTTCTTCTGCCTGTTTGGCTCTTTCTAATTCCTCTTGGTCGTCCCTCACAGACCGCTCCCACCGTTCCACAATGGCTGCAGATAATACAGTCGAAATAGAATTTTAAGCCACTAAAAATTATTATTAGATCAATACCTTGTGTGTCTCGGGAACGCTCAAACTCCAACTGGTTTAGGATGCGATTCTTCTGGCTTTCAAATTCGAGGCGCTTCTTGGTTCGCTCTTGTTGTGTCCTGTTAGGAAAAAGGTAATATTAGCAAATGAAATTCAAATTTTAATCACTAAAGGAAACAGAAGGGATTGCAGATTTCAATTACTACTAAGTACATGCATACTGAACTGGTACAGTACCATGTTTGGAGCCTGCCAGAACAGCCGGCCAATTAAAAGCAAAACACACCAAGAGTTATGTATTGCGCAGGATATAAACTAACGAGAACGTTCAAGAGTATTGAATAACCAAGTCAGACCTGAGTTCCCGTTCTTCATACTGCCGGATGTTGGCCACACCGATTTGAGAGCAAAATTCTTCAAAAACTGTGTCTTCTACACGGTTCATACGTTCTTTAACCTTCTGGATAGTAGCGTCCCTTTCTCGTATGATTTTCTGGATTTGATCAGTTGCCGGTGCAAAATTTCTCAATTTTTCTTCTAGTTCTGCAATTTCTCTCATTGACTGCTCTATCTGCTTCTGTGTTTTGTCACGATCAGCCAATGCGTAGCGGTACCTAGAATCCAAACCTAAAATCGAATTTTCTATCATTTATTTTTTTTCCCAATCAAGTTTTGAGCTTTGGATTACCTTTAACTGTATAATTGATCGTCTGGAGCTCAGATTCCTTCCTCGACTTCTTCATGGCTTCTTGCAATTCTTCATTTAGTTTATCTCTGTTGGATTTCAAAGCACTTAGCTGCTTTTCGTTCCAACGGGCAGCCTTTTTCTGCAAATCTCTGATGAAGAGAAGACGACTGAAGAAAAGTTATGGTGTAATTTCGTTTAAGGAAGGACTAACCGAGAGCCGCCAGAAATAAGACCACTTTTCTGGTAGAATGTGCCGTCCAGGGCAACAACGGCATGAGATTCTTCCATTTCAAAAGCCACTCTCATGGCCTCTTCTTGCGTGTTTGCAATCAACACGTTATCAGTAATGAACAAAATTGCTTTCTCGATCTCGGGCGGGTCGAACTTCAACACATCGTAAAGCAGATGAACGTTAAAGGGTTCCATGGTGACACGAAGACGCTCCCTTAATGGTTTTGCCTAAAGAAAAATAACTGTTTTAAGACGAATTTTTAATGATAAAAAAGAAATCCTTGCAACCGTTAGATAGCTAAGAGCGAGAAACGTTTCCGGTTCCAACATTTTCTCTTTGAGATGCTGGATGCAGTTTTTGGCCGTTTCTTGGTTGTCGACCACGATGGCTTCCATATACTTGCCGAGCACCTTAGTGACGGGGATGTTGTAACGTCGGTGAACAGGTTGGCATATGTTAGAGATTCGATTGTAAACTCCACTATAGTTGCGCTTCAAGTCCTCGACAATTTCTCGCTTTCTACGGCTACGTGCGTCTTCATGACTGTCGACTCTAGCTTCGTCCAAATTTTTTGAGATATCTTCCAACTTGCTTCGTAGCGTATCGATCTGGTTCTTGGACTGTTCGACTTCGTTAGTCAGATCGCGTAGTAGTTTTGTCTGCTCTTCCAGTGCCGTTGCCGTTGTTCGAATGTGTTCCATTAATTTTTCGAACCGTTTTTGAGTCTCTTCCAGCTCGTGCCGCCGTTGCCGTAATTGGTTTTCAATCTCGCCTCGACCACGCGACTCATTGTCCAGTTTATCCTGGTCAGATTTTTGCTCGCGATTAACCGAGTCGAGTTCTTGATGGTAACGCGCTGATTGTTTTCCGGCATCTTCCTTCAACCGGTGGTACTGAGTAACCTGTTCTTCCTCCAATTGGATGCTGCGACCTTGACTTTGACTCTCAGACTGCCATTCGGTTTCAAACTCTTCTCTCCGTTTGTCAACTTCGTCTAGTTCTCTCTCTAGATGAACGATGTCTTGCGCGTGGGTATCATTCGCTTTCCTGGCTGAAGTAAGCGATTTCTGAGCGACTTCTAATTTTTTCTGCATGTGCGTTACTCGCTCTTTGGCTTTGATGTAGGTCGGGCGCTTTTTGTTGATTTCCGACTCAATTTCACGAATGGCTTGTTCAATCCTAAGAATAGTGTAGTAGTGGATATTTTATTAATGATTATTAGGCAATATGAAATATTACTTTGCAAGTTCTTTTCCGACTTTAGTTTGTTCCTTCTTCTTTTCTCTTAAGATCTCCTCTGCTTTTCCTTTGCGTCCCTCGACTTTTCCAAGTTCTCCTTTTATTTTGGTTAAATTTTCCCTAGCAGTTTTGATATCTTTCTCACAATGAAACAGCTTAAATAAGAAGAATGTAACTTGTTCTGCAGCAAGATCTTTGCGAAGTATTTGGTACTTTTCAGCTTCTTCTTTCTCCTTTCTAGCCTCTTTCTTATCAGCAACAATGCCTTTCTTTTTCAGCAGAGTAAACTGTATCGCTTCTTCTGCCTTCAACAGCTCTGCTTTCAATCTATCATAATCTTCTTTCAAGGCACCAGAACCTGAGATTTCTTCCAATAACGCTGTTCTTTCTTTAGGGTTTTTCATTGCAATACTTTCAACAGCACCTTGGAACACTAAAAAGTTCTTGGCTTTCACATTCATTCCTAATTTCTCCAATTCAGCAAAATATCTTGAAGAATTTACCATCTGAAGAGAACATAAGAAAATTAAATTTACCGCCAGTGATTAAAGTAGTCAAGATGATTACCTCATCATTTAGCCTGTGTTCAGATTGACCATTTGAATAAACAAGTCTAGTGAATTTGAGCTCAGTTTTATCTTTAACCTCAAAAATAGCTGAAACTTTAGCAGATTTGGCCACTGATTTGTTAATGGATGCTCCATGAATAAGTTCAGCAAGTCTTTTAACTCTGAGTGTCGATGACTTCTCACCCATTACAAAGCTTACAGCATCCATGAAATTCGACTTTCCTAAAACATAATACAGTTTTGGTATTCAACACATTTATCTTACTGAATTATAGCTGTACAAAATGTAATTTCTGTAATACCTGAGCCATTTGGACCAATGACTGCCGAGAAGTTATCAAAAGGTCCAATACGTTGAAAGTCTTTATAAGACTTAAAATTGTCTACTTCTATATACTTAAGGCGGGAACTTGATTCAGCCATTGTGGTTTTGACGAATTTGATCGTCCTTCAGTTGAAACTTTAAAGGGAACTTTTAAAAGGTATAAAGATATCAAGGGGAAAGTCAGCCTTTTAGTAAAACATCTCTGGGTAAATTAAAACATCAGAAAAATCTAGACGAAAAGTAACAACGTGTAGGCTGTAAATGTAAGCAACGAAGCAACTAAGCATGTGTTAAGCCAGGGCTGTAAAGCTCCTCTGCTTTAATCCCGGGTACAAGTACAACGAACCAAGCGTTGCCAGTTCATGTTATTGGTTGTACTTGTACCGTCAAAATTAATGTAAAATTGTAAACACATCCGGAAAAATGTATTATATTCAAATTTTATTGTATGCCGTAGTAAATATGTTCAGCATTCTTTATTTTACACATTATTTAATTTACACGAAGTATGTTAAGTTTAATTGAAAAACAACGGATGTAGACTGTCTGCTTCCGACATCGACAGTGGAGTAGTGCACGACTTGGGACTTCCACCTTCCACTTTTATCTTTCAAGTGTTTAATTTTTAGTGTTTTACTCTAGTCACGCAAACATTTATTCAAGCCGATTTTGTTGAAGATTTTATTACCTGACATCGAAATTACGCTGCATGTTTAATCGAGTTTAACCGTTTGATCTTAATAATTTATAGATAGAATTTCCTTCGCACTCTTCTTGTCCTTTAACCATCTGAAATCAAATAGGAAAAAGCCCTGCACGGCCGAGTTCGTAAATGTTGCAAAAATTGCGCGTAGTTGATTTCTTTGCTTCCCTTGAAAAATTATTCGTTGGGAATTTCTTTTTGGAAATTCAGTGATAATTCAGCGGCTAATAAAATGTGAGCAATAAAATTATAGAAACAAAACGGGTACAGAAAAAATGAAGCAGGCCTGTATAAATTCACCTGACAAACGCACTGTAGTTATAGCGGTAAACATTAATATAATAAAACAATATGATGAAAAAAAAATAATAATTTCGGACGCAGTTGAATGCACAAACGTTTTGAAACGGGGAAAGCTGTTTTTTTGTTTGTTTGTTTTATGACGACCGTAAAATCTATTATACACTGGATTAGGCTCATTTCTCTTTTTTCGGGAAAGGTGTACACGTAACACGGATGTGCAGGTCTTGATATCATTCGCCCAGCGAAAGAATAATGAATGGGAATATCTGCTGGATCCTGCCCAACACAAAATGGGGACATGAACAAAAATGGAAACGTGTTTTGTTTTACTTAATAATAATAATTAAAAAAATCGTGATTAAGACGGTGATGATACAAAAGAATGATTAATTAAAAACAACGAAATGTGTGAAATTGTCATTCCCCGATTATTTCCCTCCCCATTGATAATAAACCCATGGGCTGGTGACGACTAGGGCTTGTCGTGGAAGAAATCGATGATTGGATGGTAATCGTAGTTGGTTTTCGATTGGGCGGCTACTATCGGCCGCCTCCGGGAATTGTCGTCGAATTGCGGATTGGATTCCATCGGATGCAAGTCCATTCTGTCGTCATCGGTCATTTCGTAATCATCTTCTCTGCGATTTGTCGGCTCTGATCCTGCACTTCTGGCTCCTCCCGCCCCGAAGGGACCGAAATGTCCGCTGAATTGCTGGTCCATGAAAGAGGAGAAATCTTTCATGCCAGTCGGGACTTGGAAGTAATCGTCGGGATTTTCAGGTCTTTCTCGGTTATCGGGACGATCCTGATATTGCGGTCGCTCACGGATTTCAGGTCGTTCTCGGTTGTCAGGTCGGTTAATTTCGGGTCTCTCGCGATTATTGTCGGGTCTTTGCGGTGCCTGAGTTTCGGGATGTCGGACTTCCGGCCTGTCACGGGATTCGGGTCTCACACGCACTTCGTGTTTTTGAATGGTAGGAGCTTCTTCGGTCGTTCCTGGTGGAGAAGTCTTACGGTTGGGACCGATGACGTTGCCATTTTCGGTCGGGAATGCCGGAGGAATAATGTGTCCTGCCACTTTTCCGTCCAGCGGAGGGTACAGGTAAGCATAGCCCTGGACGTGGCAGCTGCATCCAACGGGAATCTAAAACCACAAACAACACACGGACGGTGGTGAAAAATGATGCAAGATACAAATGAAATCATATCGCTCTGCGTGTAACCGCACCGATCCGACTATTTTTTTTGTTTACCTTATAAATATCGACGTGCATCCCTTTGGGTTCTTCGAACGATAAGAGCCGGTGGTAATTGTAGACTTGGATGCAATGCGATTTGTAATGAGGCGAAACATAACTGCAACCGCTGGCTGGTTTCCTGTTTTCCCCCGAAAAACAAAGAAAGAAAAATGGTTAAAATTCGTTACATCAGTTTCCAATTATTATGCAACATGTTGGGAAATAGGGTTTTTGATAATATGCTGTACAGGCATCGTTCCATCCGTATGGTTTGCGTGTGCTCCGGCATGTTGATGATATATTTCCAGACGCCACGGCTGGTCTGCGCCAATTGCGGTCGACCGTATTTGACTTCGGACGGGCAGAGGAATCCGCCTTCTTCGGCGAAATCACGATGAGCGTGAGTGTCTTCTCCTTGTCTCCTAGTTGTCATCCATCATTTATGGTGTGAAAATGAATGATGTGAAAACACGCAAAATCAATTCGAAATTCGTAATGTATAGGTACCGGCTGCCGTAGTAGTGATTGTAAGAGTATCGTCGCTCTTCGGATGACGTGATACCGTCCACTAAATCATCGGCACTTTGGCTCCTAACTTCGGCCAGCATATTTTCCAGCGCTGGCTTGTTCCGGTTGAGATAATTGGTGATCAGCTCACTGTGAAACAAGATAAAAGATAAAAAGTAAAATTCACACAGCATTCCAATTTATGGAATTATATAGCCGGATGAAATAAGTAACGGAAGATTATTATTATTATTACGTCGGATAGTTGCGGACATCGAGGCAGATGCCTTCCGAGAAGAGATCGCAGTCCGGTTGGACGATTTTCGGACGTTGGGCGTTGGTCAGAGACACGGTCGACGGAACGGGAGGGAAGTTGGCAGGAGCCGGGTTGAAATTAGTAGTTGCCGGGTTCCCAGTCGTGATGGGCCGTCCTAATGAAGGCCGGATCGGCAGTCCAGCACTCGTAGCGATCGGCTGCCTCTGTTGAGGCGGAACATTCTGTTTGGGCGGCTGGCGGGAATTGATGGGAGGCGGTTGAACGAACTGTGTGGGTTGCGATTGTTGGTTATTGATGGGCCGGCCAATTAAAGACGGACGGAATTGTTCCTCGGTGGGTCTCGGCAACGGCGGTGGACCTCTATTCGCTTGTTCTCTCGATGAAAGCGGTGGCAAAATTTGACCCCGAGTCCCGGCCGGAATGTTGGGTTTATTTCCTATTTGGTCAACAGCCAGAAACAAAATAATAATGAAATTATAACCGCTGCGATAAAAACAATCACGTGCCCTTCTTTCTTTCTGACAGATAATCGTGAAATCCCCCCCCCCCCCTCAAAACAAAACACAAACGGAGCGTATCATTTTTTTAATGTCGAAACCGAAACGTGATGACTCGATCGAAGAAATAGGACGACTTGGTTATTATATTATATATATGTCTATATAACGGTCACGCCGTGTATAAATAAATGCGCCAAACATGTTGGAAAAAAAAAATCCATCGACCGTCAAAACATTAAAATTCGGTTATGATGATTATTAAATTTTTGTTTCTAAATATTTTCGACTGTCACGTTTGGCCCGTTGCGGTTCAATTGGGAAATTAAGCTCCTGGCCAGCAGTGTACGTACGTCTGGACGACGTCCCGTTATGTTCGTCGGCGGCGTTAGATTGAGATTATAGCGCCAGCCACACGAAGGCCACAGCCGAAAGAAAAATGTTTCAAGTTCAAGATCATCATTTCGTTCTTGTGTAGCTACTCTTCCTCACGCTTGGAATGGCAGCAGCAGCAGCAGCCACGACAGCTGCGGCGGCTGGTCATATAACTGAGAGTACATAGCATTGAGCAGATAATTTTACCGTTAGCGTTGCCCCGTATGGACGGTGTCGAGAAGGCAAGTTCCTGACGGAACGGAGGCTCCGGCAGACGGAAATCGGAGGCCTGCGCCCGGAATTCGCTGATGGGCTGGCGAGCGATTTCGTTATGAAGTGGCCGGCCTACATCCATCAGAAGAAAGAAATGATGTGATTGTGTTATTTGTAGTAACGGTCAGCGTGTGTACAGTTGTGGATTGCTAATGAACACTTTCAAATTTTCATAAATAGAAAAGAAAGAGAGAATTGCGTAATAATCACCTGCGGGTGGTGGTGGAGCAGGTCCAGACGGTACCGTTTTGACGTGAGCTCCAAGTTGTCCCGGTCGTGATGGACGAGGTGGCCTGAGGAAGAGCGGGATCGGACGCTGCTGAGCATTCGTCAAGCCGCCAGGTGTCTGTTGGCGGTTTTGAGCTTTTCGATTGGCACCTGGACGCCTCGTCCGCTTGCCCTTAGTGCTGCCGGATTTCGATTGCGGCCGGGAGCGGACATTGCTGGCCGTGTTAATAGGTCGCCGAGCAGCTGTGTCCGTGTAATGGGACTGAGTGTGGGTGACGGACGGACGTCTAGAACTGCCCTGACGCCTCCGCTGGTTCTGTTTCGGTGAGAAAGAAAGAAGAAAAGAAATAAAAACCCGGCCGGATGAAAACCATGCCATGCTCTCATACGCCCAGTTGTCGAGTTACACATAGGAATTGGCACGAAGCCAATAAATATCAAATGATAATAGCAAAAATTATTACACGAGCCGACTAACAATGTACAACATTACTCTTGAGTCGTTAAAAAGTTAGCCGTAATAATAATAATAATAATAATAACGAAACGGGTCAGCTACGATACCGGATTCTCTGGGCCGAAGAGCATATGTTTGAGTTCGTATTTGATTTCTTCGACGTTTTTCTTGGTCATGGAACCTGGAACTATGGCCGACGATCGGGGAACTTCACTGGAAGCCGAGGCCAGAGATCCGGAACCGATCGGAGCTGTTCCGCCCAACAGACTGCTGAGACCGGCCATCCCGGCCATGTTGGGTCCCAGAACGGAAGCCGGAATGGCCTCCTGTTTCTGGTGCATCAAATTCTGAAGGAGAGGAGAGTTGGGAGAGAGTCCAGCCGTTTCCAAAAGTCTTTCCAGCTTCTTGACTTCGGCGGAGCTGATGGCCCGCGACGTGCCGACCGTTTCTTCGTCGTCCTGCAACTTGTTGCTGATGTGATCCAGCTCCTGGATCAGTTGCTCGGCCACGATCCTCGTCTCGGCATCCAGGACGACCACTTCTTCTTCTTCTCCTTCTCCACCATCGTCTGTCAACGCTTCCGGATCGGGCAGGAATTCACTCTCGTCGTCCAGGTACTCGTCGTCTTCAAAGGGCAGGTGATCCTCATCGTCGGTCGTCGCTTCCACCTCGTCCAGCTGGTGGGCATCTTCTAGCGGGGCTTCGGCAAACAGGGTCGTGTTCAACAAAGGTTCAGATTGGTGGTTGGGATCCTGGTGGACATTGGAAGTGGACACAGTCAGGGCCACAAGGCCCAAAAACAAACACCAGCGCATCTTCTTTTTCTTTCTATTTCCTCTTCTCTTTCTAGTCCTCACAAACGTCAAAAGTCCGGGACCACTAAAGTTTTCAAAAAATGTGAAAATGTGCACCGAATGCTCCTGAAAGTGACACTCTCTTTGGATTATTGTATACGATGACAGTTGGTGTTGTTGTTGTTGTTGAACTGATTTTGGAGAGAGAGAGAGAGAGAGCCAGCGGATTGTTGTTGTTGACTGCCGACGACCAGGAAACCAACTGGTACACGCAAGCCAGCGCACCTTTCTACTTCTACACTGGGGCTGCCGAGTGAGTGCCGAGGACCAGAGAGCAGCAGCGGGAGAGGCGGTGCAGCGCACCTGTGCCAGCGGTTTATTTTCTTTTCTTTTCTCTCCACTGTGTGTGTGTGTGTGTGTGTGTATCCCGACGAACTATTGCTCACCCGAGCGTGAAGTGGCCGACTCTATGTAGAAAGAAAAAAATCTCTTTCTGTGATGGAACGGATCTAGAGAGAAGAGAAAAAATATAAAAGAATATTAAAATAATATCAAAGTGTGTTGTATAGTCTTATCTTACCGAGAAAATGTTTTTTATTCCAACTTTTTACCTAGCCGTCGGCGGGATGGCGTCGTTTATCATCTTAAACAATCTTTTAACACACACACACACACTTCCCCCCTTCCGCACAGATGGCCAATGCTCTTCTTTATCCCTCGTGTCCTTTTTATTTTTGAAAAAAATATTTCCCTTTTTTTTCAAAAGACAAAAACAAAACTGTTTTTATTTCTTCCGGCTTTATTCTAAACTATTTGTTCTCCATATTTTGGCTGGAACCGCTTTTCGAGTGACTGCTGTTTTTATTACAGTTTTTTGTTTCTTCTTTCTAAAAGACACGACATCAGCTGTTAGACTCTTCATCATATTTAAAAGCGTCCGTTTCGTTTTTCTTTCAAGGGCGACATAACAAGATCAGCAACCTCGGCCCAGGAGCTATTTGAGCTGTCGACAGCACGTTTGCAAATCACTATCCTACTACTATACTGTTGGCTATTACCAGAAAGAATTAAGTTTTTTCTTTCTATCGCATCTATAAACCGGACAAGAAAAGAAAAAGATGAGAGCACATAAATTGTGGTACTTTGTCCAGTACAGGAATACTACACCTGTTTTTTTCTGCTTGTGTTGCCTTTCAAACGTAAAAAGTTAAGAAGAAAAAAAAAACGGCAATTAAATAGAATCACAACGGGATATTTCTCCTTTTTTTTTCCACTGGCCAATTGAAAAGAAACACGAAAAAGGCGAAGAGAATCAAAAAAAGGAAATGGCCAATTTCGAAAAACTGTTGATCGTTTTTCAATGGAATAAAAATAGGAAGGAGAGAAGGAGAGAGAGAGAAAACAAAATGTGTGTGGTGAAACAAAAAGAATCTAATTACACCACAAGGGGGAAAGATCATCAGACAGGGTTGAGACTGCAGCCTCGGCATTCTTTTTCCAAGCACCAGCAGCAGTAGCAGCAGCCAACAGTGAAAAGAGCCGAGAGGTGAAGAGAGAAATGAAGAATCTACCGCTACTGCTGCTGCTGATGTACAGAGAGAAAACGAGCCTGGCAGCACGCAACCCTCCAACCGCACAAGACAGCAACGCCAATATCGCTAATTACCATCGAAAGGAGAAGACAACCAGAAATAAACCAAAGTTGAACCCCCACAATCAATGAATGGTCTAGGAGAAAATCAAAAGGGAAGCTGCGGGCTAATCATCGAATGTGGGAGGGAAACCAAACGCAATCAAAGCAAATACCTCTCGGACTAGTCTACCATGAATTTTACTCGTTTTATTATTATTAATAAAGAAAATAAAATAAAAAAAGGGGTCTGCTATGTTATCGATCATGAGTCGAAGAAGATGAAACAGCTCAGGGAAAAGAGGTAGATGGACCTTGGATGGACTAACGGGATTCGGCCGTGAAACGAGACTCTGGGCTTCCCAGCAGCCCAACTTGTTGCGTGAGTGTCTCTTCTTCTTCTCACAAATTCCAACAGACTAGTAGCTTAGTACATGTACAAAACAACAACACTTGATGTTATTAACGAGGCGATGCTTTTCAACGTACCACGCGCCCAAACGATCCAGCAGAGCCCATCGTGGTGAGCAGATGATACCGGCACGGGAAATGTTTTAAAAAGGGGAAGTCGGAATAAAAGAAACGAGAGCCCCAAAAGGTGATTGTCCCTTTTTTTTTTCTTCTTTTTTCTTTTGCTTCCGCATTGGAACCGGCAGCCCCGGGAGCGGATGACCAAAAGTGAGAGACCAACGGCGCCATCTGGAAGCCGGGCGTAATTGTAACGATTTAGCTAGCGGCGGAATAACTATAGCCTACTGCTATAGCACGTCACACTAAATTACTTGCAAGTCTCTTCGATAAAATCATTAAAAATGAATTAAAATAATCAAACAAAAAAAAAAACAGGAATCAAGAAATAGTTGAACGCCGCAAAACCCTCAATTTCACCAACTAACCGGAACGAACGAACGAAAAAATGTGTTTCATCTGGTACATACTCGGCCTGTGCGTTTTCTTTAGCCGACAGTTACGAAAAAAAAAACAAACAACAACTTACTACTACCGTATAGCCATTGGAGCGTGATAATGCGTCACAGTATTACTACTACATGGCGGGAGTTTACAGTAATTTTCCCGTCGAAACCTTGTGTCTGTGTATCACGTCACAAAAGGCGACCAAATAATAACAGAGCAGCGCACAATCGGACATTCCAACAATTTCCGGCAGGCCCAGCCAAAAAAATAATACTACAAGTTAAGATTAAGTCCAAATGAGTTTTCACACGTAAACATTATTTGTGTTGGAATGGCAAGAGAGTCAAAGAAAAGTTTGTCTTGATCTGCGACGCACGACGTGCAGAATCAGGGCGCTTGGAACGTGACGTCAACATCACAGGTCCGGCTTTCAAAATAAAACAAACAAGGCCCTATGTATGTGTGTGTGTGTGTGCTGTGCACACATTTGCTGGTGAAATCGTCCGGCTCGAATAAAAATAGAGCCGCATCAATAATAATCCTTGTCACTCTAATTGAAAAGTCCTCTGATCGATTGACTAAATTGCGGTCAAGTCGCTGGATTGTCTCCAGCAAAAATGAATAAACAATTTCTCGTGTGTCCACACTTTGTGTGCCTGACCACTTTGGAGACATTCTCCGAGGAAAAAACCAGCCGCATTTTCTTTTAAAACAAACGACCGCGACAATCAGCAGCAGCAGCTTGCAAGTGTCCCTCAGTACGAACGTCACCAGTCCCCCCGAAAAAAGTTTCGCGGAAGTGTGTCCATCCAAGCAGAGGACCATAAACATGGATATCATTATAGTAGCCCCCATACCGTCAAGATCGTTACCGTAACGCGCGCGGTACAACGATCCTTGGTCGTCCTTCTGAGTTAGCGGTAAAAAGTCATTTTTTTTTTCGGGCGACAAATGAATTCATCTGCGACTAAATCGATGCACAAGTCTTCGTCTCGATCCGGGCAAATTCATTATTTTTTAAGGGGGGAGGGGAAACGTTTTTTTAACGCGCTACTTTATTAGCCATATCTTTATTTTCAAACATCTGCTATCCCACCACACGTCGGGGTGGATTTCCAGTTAGACGAGATTCCTCGGGAGTGTTGCTTCTCCTTTTCCACGACTATATACGTAATAAACTTACCCCCCCCCCCCCCGTTTTGGTTTGAATGTGATTTCTGATGGACAAGGCTGTTTGAAGAGCCCCTGGCTGACGAGCACTCAATGAACTGTTTTTTTCTTTCCCTCCTGCTGGCCGTGTTGATCAGCTCAGCTCACAGCCTTCACGATCGTGACTGGAGAAAGTCTGAGTGAAACTTGGCCCTTTGTACACCAGTTTTGTCGTTATCCTTGCGCTGTATCTGGCGAGTCCTAGAAAGAATACCGGGAGAAAAGACGTGAGTTCACTGACCAAACATTCGGAACGCATTCCTCAGCAGACTGCAATAGCAAGTGCTGTGTGCACTTATCGATGCAACTAGGCAACCAACAAGGTGCAACAAATGAGCAAATAGCCAACAACAACAAAGTCGATATCGACAAAACGTCTCATCTGGGCCCGTCGAGTAGAAAGGAGAAACAAGTGATTGGATGGGGCCACAACTTTCTAACAACACGCGAGACGCAATACAAGAGCATTGTTTTCAATTTTGACTTACGTGAATGGCTGTTGCAACGCCTTTCGTTTGTCATCCGCCAAAGGGTGGTGGTGGTGAGATTGGGTCTCTTTTCTCCTGACGAAAGAAAATAAAAATAGAAATGAAAAAACAGGGAAATCCCACCGCACATGAAATGGATAAAACAATGCTACTAACTCACCGATTTTTCGAAAGGGAGAAAGTTGATGAAGTTGGTGTCCCGCCACTTTTCTCTCTCTCTCCCCCCCCCCACAAATTACGCGTTATCTTTTTGCGCGAATTTTTTGAGGGGTGGGTTTTAGGCTATTCGCCAGCCGGCGCTCCACAAAAAGAACTTTTGCAAAAGCCGCAATTTCTCTCCAACGCGAAAAAGATAAAAAAATCCCCTCGACGAAAGAGACCAAAAGGGAACGAGAAGAGAATGCCTTAATAGAGGCGAGTAGAAAATCCGGCTGAAGCAACAACAACAAGTTATCCCCTTGGAGCAATAGGTTGCCCAGATCAGCCCCGCCAACTACATGTATACTTCTCTGACTCGACAAACTTGGTTTGTTTTACATCCATCCGTCTCTTTTTTTTTCTTTTCTTTTTTTCCCCGGGGCTTTCTTTAACCCTTTACACTCTCAGCTCTCAGCTTTGCTCTGGTGTTTTCCTTTTCCTTTTTTAGTTGAGAAGAGATGAGAAGAAGAATAGTGCGCGACAAGTCGTGTGTGGAGCAACCGGCCGGCCCGGCCCGGCCAGCAAGGAGAAAGTGGCTCAACCGCGTCTGATGAGGTGAAAGGAAACGAAAGAGATGAAGAAGAAGATGAAGAAGAAAAGGTCTTCTCTTTCTTTCTCTCTTTCAGTTGCCACATTTCACTGCCGCAGGCCACTCTCTCCACCCGGAAGCGTCAAGACATTTCAATAAAGCAGCTCATTGGAGCAACTAAAACCCCTGTCAGCCCCAAAGATTTATACTACACGCTGCAGATATACATTACATGATCCAACAAGTGTCTTATCATCAACTGAATGACTAAGATGTATTTTCAAGTAAAGGGTACCATCAGTTCTCCGTTCCTTGGCTTCATTATTCAATACTTATTGGGGGAGCCTTTCTACTGCCGAACAGCTCGGTTTTGGTTTCGGGGATCCGAATCTTTTTCTTTCTCGTCGTCGCTGTCGTCATCATCAGATGAGGACGAAGATGAAGATTCAGCCGCTTTCTTACTCTTCACGTAAGGCTCCGTGGTGACGACAAAGCGTTCGGGAGACGGAGGAGAAAGCACGTAGCAGCGGGTAATGAAAGCTCCGAATGGTTTGGCGCGACAAGATTCAATGTCCTTCAGGATGGCGGAGAAATTCGCCTCCAGCTCCTCCGTCGGCATGGTCAACTGCGCGCACACACACACAAACACACGGGGTTTTGAAACAAGTCAAAACATTCCCTTTCGGGATAATTGCACTGCAATGAAAGCTACTGATTGCCACATTGCCGTTGGCTATTAGAAAATCAGCGCTGTTACTTACGTTTCCAAAAGGGATATCAACTAAACCATAATCCAGCTCATTGTCGTCTTTCGTACTGGAGAATTCGAGGCCTTTCGAGAAGATTTCAACCATCTTGGTCATGTTAATGCCAATGGAGCCTAGTGAGATCAACATACGTTTTAGAATTTCAAAAAAGATCCGATTTAATTTTGTCGTCTTTACCATTTTTCACGTTGGGCAGTTTCCTTTTCAATAGTCCTCTTAATGGAAGAACATCAGCCATCATATTAGTGTGGGCGATAAAATAGTCGTAATCTGTGAGAGGCACTTCTCCAGACTATAAAGAAATGAGATTTGACCTTTACTTGAAATACAATGGAATAATGGAATAGTACCTGTATGCGTTTAATGAGATCCAAACCGCCGACGGCATCGGCTCCAGCTTTGACAGCTTCGTCCTGCGTTTCTTGAGTTTTGCAAAATGCTAGTACTTTACGTATGGGTTGAAAGTCAAAACTGTGGGGCAAAACCACAATTCTGGAAAAATTGTCCATATACCGATTCTTCTTTTGAAGTTGCATATCAAGTTCTACTTTCATGCTAATCAATGCTTCAGGGCTGTTATAAACAGAGGGGTGATTCGTTTCACGGTGGAATTGCACTGCTTCCGCAAGACTTATGGGCCTTGTCATGAAGTGTCTTGTAAAAAAGACATCATCAATAGCTTCTGGCTTGTTCAGTTCAATCATTCGTCGTGGACCAACTGGCCCACTGGCTTTGGCCATCTTTAATTTGTAGGGGACAAATTCTTCCTTCTTCGCCTTTTCAGCCTTTGAAGTCTTTTTGGTTTTACGATCTCTTGTTCCTTTTCTTGCTGCATATCTTTTCTGATTTAATAATGGCACACGGGAGACTAATAGCGAAGAGGGGAGTGTTAAATTGCAAACGAATCTCTGTTGCTGTTGAACCATACACCGGCTTCCGATGTAAACACTGCCAATTTGAGCAAGACTTCTTAATGCAGTCCAAGATGACATCTAAAGCAACATGTATGAATTTATTTCAACATCTATTTCATAGCTTAAAGATAGAATCATTACCTTGGCTGTATAATAGATTTAAATATTCTCCAAAAAATAATTTGGAATGTCTACTTTTGCTTAGCAGACGAAACAACGTGGTCTCTTGTGTTACGAAAAGCCATCTAGCGAAACCCACTTCCACTAAATACAAAAATTAAAATTCAAAAAACTGTAACGAATGAGAAATCTACCTTTCTTGCGTGTATCTCAGATATCTTATGAGTGTTTTATCAACAAAATAAGAGGTTCATATTTCTGTTAATATTACACTGTCACGTATGTATTGTTTTCAGCTGTCATACACGACGTAGGTGTGGAAACAAGTATAATGAATGACACAAGTCTTTTTCTTTGACAAATAATCAAATAAGCCATCATTGGCACTTGAACATATACGTTCGCATCTAAAGAAGAGCATTCTTGCATATGTTGAACCAAAGAAACTGAGTTCAATAACTTGTCAACTCTGAAAATCAAAGTGAAATGAGAGGCGGTGCGGAAAACTTTTCCCACTCGTTATGCATTTGATTGTGTTTCACCCTGTTTCACCCTTGGGTGCTTAGATATTGGTTATCGCAAACTGTGATGTCGTAATTTTTTAGTGATTTTGTACCCCCTCTCCGTCACAGACCGCAACAAAAACAAAAATTATCCCCTCTTCACTAAATCAAATTATCAGACCCCTCCCCATATCAGCAAACATTTTAAAACACATTTTAAAGTTTATTTGAACTATTTATATCCCTCGTATTTTTGTTCTTTATGCTTTGACGTCCGGATTTTGATTTTCTAGACTACCCCTCCCGCATCGAATGCAACCATCACAAAAATAGACACCCCCTTCCTAAACGTGTGACGACTGTGACGTCGCATATGGACAGCCCCCTCACGAATAAATTATACAAACTTATTTTATGAATAAAAATATACTTCAATTAGGAAGGGTTTAATACATGTGTTGCGGGGAACATTACAGTTACTAAATTTGTTTTTAAAGTGACAGGCGGAAGTGTTGAACAAAAGAGTCAAAGACGTGTGAAAATGATTGTCATCCAACGCGTGTTACTGGGCCTGCAACTTATTTAGGAGTGACCTAATAGTCTATATAATAGAATCCGTTGGAAAAAAAGAAAAGAAAACGGTTCATCGAAGTCTGAGCAGCAGTGGAATATATAACGGGACGTGAACATACCACATCATCGTCCAAGTGGCACAACCAAGAGAACAAGAAGCCAACGACGATTGAAGGAATCTAAAGCCGCAAGTTTCTCCATTTCTCACTGGCTATAAGCCGCGAGTCTAACTAGTGCTTCTCACGCGCAAGTTCCGGCCGCCGTCCCCTTGGCTCGTCGACAGATGTGAAAAACGTGTATCGTATATCAAGAGACCCGAATAGAGCGCCCAGCAGTCGTCACAGGTGTGACGGGCATCTCAAGTTCACTCGTCAGGAGCGCGCCTCCTATTACCAGCGTGCTATCTATATAGAGTTAGTCTCTTGCTTTCGACAATAGCCTTTTCCAAAAAAGAGGAAAAAGATAATAAAACCGGTTCAGCCAGACCAGAAAAATAGCTTCTGTAGCTATGCACAACAACACAAGGACGCGTCTTGTGATTTGGTAATCCCAAAAACATCCGCTCATCCCCCCACCCACCCCCATGGTTCCATGACTCATTATTACATTACGCACTTGATTATTTAATGTTGACTACTGATTGAATCAAAAACCCTGATCAGTGTAATTACATTAGTTACGCGTTAGGTTAGGGGCACTATGTTTGTAGTAAGGATTGCATACGATTTTGACAGCTACTACAGCGCACGCTATATTTAGGCTTGAAGTGCCACTCACATTCTTCACTGCCTGACAGGCAATCGCTGACTCTCGAGTAGGTAATAGGAGCATGGTACCGAAAGAAGTTAGCGATCGATACAACTTCCAGACATGGAGGCCGAAAGTGTGTTGGTGTTTGGTTTCCTACGTATATAAGAAGGACGACAAAAAAATAGAGTTATTGTATGAGTGGGTTTGAGTATGAAGGGGCCATAGACCCCGAAAGAAAAGTATCGATCCGTCCAGTGAGCCGTCAGCCGAAACAACCTTCACTCAAGTGTAAATGTACGTGAGGGTATTTTGTATGGTCAACAGCAGACAGAATTATGGATGGACACCTCGCAGCCAAGGAGGAAAAAAGGAGTCGAAAGTTTCCATGGTAATTTACTTGGAATGCCCATATCAATTTATATTTCAGTCAATGAAGACGAGCGAGTAGGTGGTTATCCTGGTTTCCCCAGGAATAAAACATGTTCAAAACGCATTCCATCAGGGAAAGGAAGAGGGGAGAAGAGAGAGAGGAAGGAGGAAAAAAAAAAAATACAGCCCAGTTAAAGAAGATGTTGAAGGAGAGACTACAAAACAGCGACAATTAATCCCAAATGGACTGAAAGCTGTACACGACAATGGAACACACCAAGTTGCAAGGCGGACAAATTGTTGCTTTAATAAATCAGTAACGCAGTAGACACACAATTCAATTAAAAAGAAGATTTAAGAAAGACATTACGAACAAGCAAAATGAAAAAAAAGGGAAAAGAAAACAAGAATTTAAATGAAATCAAATCCGAGAGTGGAGTAGAGGTGGGTAACGGAAGGAAACTAAATTTTCGTGTGTTTTGGATGCCCCTGTCTCAACGGATATGAAGGGTTGGAGTGTCTAGTAGAATTCTGTCGTTTAATCAATGATACAGCGTCACAGCAGGACCCCCTATTTGAGCGTTGGTGCGCCAAGAAACAGGGGAAGAGACGGACTATCCCTGGAGCTGATAAAACTTGATAAATAACTTGGATATGTTGGTGAGGTCAACACAAAATATTACTTTTCAACAGCATTTGCTTTTCTTTGTCGGTTTTCTTCCTTTGCCGACAGTGATTGTGTCGTTCGCATTGCTGGCCTGCTCCTTTTGTTCTTTTTTCGTGAGTAAAACTTGCTGGGTAATGGCATTAAACATTTCCTCCACATTCTTGTTGTCTTTGGCGCTCGTCTCGAAGAGTTGTATACCCATCTGGCTAGCAAACCTCTGAGCATCTTCAGTTAAGACCACTTTCCTGTCAGGCATATCATCTTTGTTGCCAACTAGATGGAAAAAAAAAAAGAGTTAAAAGATTTATCATGTGTTGTTAGTTCTCTTATTTTACCTAATATTCGGTTGACAACATCACAATTCTGTTCTATTTCATGCAACCACCTTTTTACATTTGCAAAGGATTCTCCACTACTGACGTCATACACTACAATTACACCATGAGTTCCTCTGTAGTACCTGTAAGGGAAAATATGATAAGCTTTGATGCATCTCAATAAACGAAACTGAATTGTATATATTACGTTGAAGTTATGGTTCGAAACCTTTCCTGTAACAAGCAAAAAATAAGAAGATAATTGTAAGTTCCATACATATTTAGTTTTTTCGACATCAACATACTTGTCCCGCAGTGTCCCAGATTTGTAATTTGACACGTTCACCATTGAGTAATATGGTCCTAATTTTAAAGTCCACACCTATTGTTGTAATATAGTTTCCAGAAAAGGTGTTGTCTGCAAAACGGAGCAATAGAGAGCTTTTGCCAACACCTAAAACAGCAAAGTAATGTGTTATAAGAATTTCTGTGCTTGGAATGCAATATGGGCTGTATTTACCACTGTCACCAATTATAAGCAATTTGAAGAGATGATCATAATCTCTGGCCATTTTTGATAAGGTAAAACCACAACACACTTATAGTTTTTCAACAAGGCCTGAGTTTAAGGTATTTAAGAAGACACCGGGAGAACCTTATTCAACATTTTTATCAAATAGCTTTTTTTTTAAGGGTGATGATCTGTATGAGCACAACGAGCGCCAAAGTTTCGCCGACCGGTCACACTGAATTACTTGCTCGCGTTGTGCACACAATCGAAAGTGTGTCACCAATTACTTGCGAGAAAATAAATCACTTGATGATGATCTTATCCGAAACAAAAAACCGTAACTCGTTACTTTTTCGTACTTGCACCAACGTTAATCGAACATGTACCCACCCCCTTTATCCGTTGTTACTCACTTCACACCAGCCGAAAAAATTGGTACTGGACTATTCAAGGAGACGTTGCCAAACCATCCAAAGAAATTGTCACGCACAAAACCCCTCCCCTCCTTTCCTCTCTAGTCTCTACACACTTATTCACAGGGACACAGGCGATTAAAATGAGCTGTACTACTTTTATTATCTTTGTAATCTGATTCTAATGTGATAGTTTGTTCAAATAAACTGGTCATGCTAGCTTACTACACTGTATGCATCAAATAACAAATTCTTAATGATCAAATAAAACACCGTGCAAGAAAGACTTTGTACCCCCTCTAATAGAGGAAAACTGAAAAGGTCTATAAAAAGGTCAAAGCGCGACCCTTGTTCCGTAATTGTTGGTTTAATACTATAAAATTATTTAAAAAACGCGAAAAGTAAGCGAACACTTGAATTTGATCAATAAACACGTTCAGCATCGAAGTTTGGATGAACGGAAAATCGGAAACATAGCAAAAACGGGAGCCGCGCAGCCGCCAATGGTAGAATTACAGAAACTTTTTACTTGAAAAAACAAGAGAAATAACATTTTTGCAATAGAACAGTGAAAATTCTTTTGATTAATGATGGAAAAGTTTTTTTCTTTCGAATTCGATACCTATTTAATGGCCGATAGCCCGATACTCTGCCGATACCAATAGTTTAGTTTTTTCGTCTGAAATTTTGGATGTCAACATTACACAATATTCCTTCATTTACTCTTTCTTTATGGCGAATTATATTCGACCACGCCTGTTTCATCAGGCATTGGAAGCCTTGCACAAATGTAAATTAGAAAAATCTATTCTTTCGCCGAATTTGAGGTGTATACATTCAACCGGTCCCAGGTATACTTACTCTACATAAGAACTCAATAAATGAACAGCAACTCGAACTGTTTTGCTCTGTTTCCTCTTGGGGTCACTTTATAGATGGATTGATGGTCCAGTAAAACTTGCCTACACTTCATATGAAGGAATGAATTCACAAAATGTGTCGCCTAGTAACATGACTCCAATAATAATACAGCATGGGTTGTTAGGCTCGAGAAAAAACTGGGCTTCTTTAAGCAAAGCAATTCATAGCAAAACTGGAAGAAAGGTAATTCATGTAATAGTGATTTTGTTTAAAGTTACATAAATCATTGCATTCATACAAATAGGTCATTGTCCCAGATGCAAGGAACCATGGAGACAGCCCTCACAGCAATAATCTTGACTATGAAGTGCTGTCTAAAGACATAGTTAAATTAATGGAAGATTTACAAATACCAAAAGCAACCATGGTTGGCCATTCAATGGGAGGAAGAGCGATGATGAAGCTAGCCTTGACCAAGGTACCCTTTTCAATTGATTTCCTTGATTTAACTTGTTACTCATTCACAAATAGCCTTCTCTAGTTGACAGATTAGTGGTAGTTGATATATCTCCTGTCAATGTGAGCCCTGGTGCCCAAGCTATGACTCAATTCTTAACTGTAATGGAAGATATAGATTTGGGAGATCAACTGAAGCGTGCAACTGCCCGGAAGATAGTAGACGAAAAACTACAAGTTGTCGTTAAAGTACGTACATTACAGTTCGTTTACTTTTTATGGTTTTACCTCAATAATTTCACATTCTCTTTTTATCGTAAAAGGACAGTCTACTACGACAATTTCTTTTAACTAACCTGGTGGAGGATAACGGAAAGTTCCGTTGGCGTGTTAATCTTAAATCAATCATTCAAAATCTGCCACACATAATTGGCCATTTCCCTTTGAAGAGCGAAAGTTACCATGGCCCCACACTTTTTATTGGCGGAGCCAAGTCAGATTACATCAAGTATCAAAAAGAAATCATGCCTCCGTTCTTGCAAAGCTATTATTTTATCTATTTAATTTTTACATTTCAGACCGACAGATCATGACGTAATACGGAAACTATTTCCTGGTGCCCAGTTTCAGTACATCCCTGATGCGGGTCATTGGGTGCATTCCGAAAAACCAACGCAGTTTCTGGAACTTTTGCTACAATTCATTAACGAAAAGGACTCGATCTAGGAAAATTGTAATTGTAGTGTGAATTGGCGATTTTTTTGTATATCTTAACTGTGTTCTGAACTCTTCATGCATATAATTCTGCACATGTTGGTGAAACGAGAACTATAATATAAAACTGAGTAAAGCTAGTCCTAGTATACGACTTAAATCAAATTTATTTGTTTCATTTCTCTTACTTTCTTGTACTGGCTTGTTTTATCCTTATCAGAGACACTTGGTCACTTGGAAAAAATGTTTAGCATAGAAATACAGAAATGACTCCAAAAAGTTATGGCAGCGGTGGGATTCGAACCCACGCCTCCGAGGAGACTGGTGCCTTAAACCAGCGCCTTAGACCGCTCGGCCACGCTACCGATGCTTTTTCTACAGAAACTGTTAAAGAAATCAGTAATACAATTTTATCAATGAAAAAATTAATCTGAACCAAATTGCTGGCGTAGGTGCAGTCAAAGAAATCCTTGAAATGATTTCTTTCGGTAATAATTTAATTTTGATTTTTTAATTTCGGACTCTCCGGACTCCGGAGGTCGTTACTCGTTACTACTTACTGGTCATTACACTTAAATCGAAAGTCACAATAGATTTACATTGAATTTATAATTCATAAAATTAAATAATACACTTTTCTTAACTGAATAACTTTTAAACCATTTAAATGTTTCGGAAATTTAAATTTCATTGAATTAGAATTTCTATTTATGTTTAGTGCAACACTGTATTGCAAATTTTGGATTCCCGCCCTTTGACCGCTTATATTGCAACGTGCTTTAACCAACGTGTTCGTTTATTCCAGATTCCACTTGTTTCTTTGTTTGTTCTACGTTTTGCTACTGTTCAGGGTGAGGATTTTTTTCCTCTTATCTTGTAAGTTGTTCAGGTATGATTGAGGCCCAGTTTTAATTTGATATTGTTAACAATACTTTATTACATTTACTTTGATGAAAGTGAATGCAATTCTGTTCAACTTCAACCATATTGGTCAGTACTACTGCCACATGATATTTAGACTGTGTGGAAGGTGAATATGTGGACTGTTGCAATAGTAAGATCGTAAAATAATTGAAACAAGGATTGGCTTTTTTGAGTAACTTGTATGGTCTGGCAAAGCTGATGCAGTACGATGTTCAGCTGTTCCAAAGTCTGACATGCTGACCCATGAAATATTTTAAAACTTGTATGATTGTCAATCTTTCTTGGTTAACCTTAAGATTCTGATTTTCATTTAGGTGCGTTAACTGTGTTCAAAGATTGGAAATGTCTCAACGAGGAGCTTCCCAAAGTTTCTTGTTCAAATATGCTCCACTTCGCCTCAAGGGTGTAAATAATCAGCAACAAGTTAGCAACAATTCAAAAGTTTATCCTTCTGAAACTCCATACTCCCCAAGAGCACTTCAATCTCAATCCAATAACACTTCTATTGATGAATCAGCAACGACGGGAAATGAAACGAATTATTCCGAACAAGGTGACTTGAATTCCTCATTAGAAAACATAGCTAAGGTATGCCAACGTCAGGAACGTCGCAACCGAGAAATGCAATTACAACTAGAATCAGCTACAGCCGAGATGGAACGACTTAAAGGTTTACTGGATGCAGCAGCGGGTGAAATCGATCAGCTGCACAATATCAATGAAAAATTAAAGGTAAATTGTTCATTTCTTTTAGAAAAAAAAAATTGGTGTCATCTTCTGTTTTTTTTAAAATTAGGATTCACACCAAAAATTAGAGAAGGAATTAAAAGAAGTTGATCACCTTTACACTGATGTCAAAACCACAGCAGCTGATACTGCCCAAATTCTTGAAGACGCACGTAAAGACAAAGAAACTTGGCTCTCCAACTTTGAAAGGCTGCTGACAAACCATTACGACAAAAGAGAAATGCAATTGCGAAATGAATTTCAGCAAATAATTGACGAAAAAGAAGTCAATTTAAATGCGATGCGCTGCGAGGCTGAACATTTAGAGATTCAGTTTCATGGTACTGCGGAAATACGTGCCGAAATAGCCTCCTCCAGAGAACAAATTAAGCAACTCAACAGCGTCAACGATGCCAAGGAAACGGAACTGAACACGTTGCGTGACAAACTTATGACCATTCAAGAAGCAGTCGCCACTTACGAAGACGTAACATAAAAATCCCATCAAATTACTAAATATTTTACAACATTTAAACTTTCATTTCATTTAGACTAAACATTCTTTGAATATTTTAACGAAAGAAAGAGCTGCGTTGCAGGAGCGGTATAGCGTGATTGAAAAGCAATGCATTTCGACGGGTGATGCGCTAGTCGACTGTATGAATGACCGAAATCGATTGGAGAATTCCGTGGACGAATTGAATAAGAAACTGGAAGAAGAAAGCAAGAAAACAATTCATTCAATATCCGAAACGCAAGAATTGATCCAGCAACTGACGGTATGAATACGTGTTAGTCAAAACAGATGACTCCTAATTTTTTTTTTTTTTGTTTTTTTTGTTATAGACATGTCAACAAATGTTGGAGGAGAAAGCGACCAAAATTGAGGATCTTTGTAATCAGTTGTCGATTTTGAATGAACACAATAGAGATCTTGAAAGAAAGACTCGCGAAGCAGAATCCATATTTGCTGGCCAAGAGACCTCTCAGCGATTAATAGCTGATTTGGAAAAACAAATTGCTGAACTCAAGTTTCAGTTGTCTGAAAAGGCTATTGAACTCCAGTGCAAGGAAAAAAAGATTGAAGAAACTGAGAATGCCTTGAAAGACTTGTCGCTTCATTCTCATAGCGATGAACAGGTATTTTTTTTAGAAACACGTTAAACGAAATTAACACTTAAGTTATCATTTCGATTTTAGTTGGTGATTATCGAAGAAAGTAATCGCGAACTTCAGCGCAAATTTGATGAAAAATCCCAGGAATTTGAAGCTGCTCTTGTTTGTCAAGAAAATTCGCAACGATTAAAAGCCGATCTAGATAAGGAAGTTGCTGATCTCAAATGCCAGCTTATTTCAAAGTCAATAGAACTCCAGTACAAAGGAGAGCGGATGGAAGAAATGGAGAAAGCCTTAGATGAATTGACACAAAAGTCTCTTAACGCTGAACGGGTAATTATACAAAGTACCGACTTTTTGTGCATAATTTTTAAAATTATTAAGTTAATACTTCAGGCAGAAACTTGCCGGTCAGAAGTGGACATGCCGAGACAAAAAGAAAAGTTGGAGATAGACGCTTTGAAAACATCCTTAAATTTAAAGAATTTAGAACTTGAGAGTATCAGCGGTGAATACGAAGAGGCCCAGAAGATAATGGCGTCATCGGAAAGAAAGATAGCCGATCTCGAATTAACCGTTAGCCTTCTGGAAAGAAGATTGGAAACAGAACGTGAACAGGTGAATTCTTTTAGAGCTACTGGCTTTTTTGTCATTTAACTTTCTTATATTCTGGCAATCTTTTAGGCTTCTTTCTCTAGCCAACAACCTGTGATCAAGGCTGCCGTGGAACCAGCACGTTCGCTCCGGCCCATCTTGAAGCAAACATTTTCTGATGTCAAACAACAGGAACTGGCTTCACAAGATGTAAGAACACCTTTTTAGTTATAAAGAAAAGGTTGTGATCATTATTATTTTGTAACACAGAAAGGAGATTCAGCTAAAACTGCCATCGATACTTTAAATCTTTTGCAGAAAGCTAATGCTATGGTAAGACCCTATTTGTTTTGATTGAGTATTGATTACACATCACTTGAACTTAATAGGCCAAAGCAGCAGAGGTCAAACGTCGTGATAGTGGTGGGAGTCAGATTTCAATGATGATAAAACCATCTTCTCCATCTAGCTCATCGAAACCTTCGGAGAAGAGAGTAAGTCTAAACATATAGCAGTGTGGCCATACCTTAAAGGTTATCTTTATTAATTAGCGTCGTTTCGATACCCCCGACGGATTGCGCGCATCCGCCATAAAAATGGACCTCCGCGATTGTGTTGATATTGATTCCCCCGTTTCACGTAACAATTCCGGCGTGCGGACGCCTCGCTTTCTGCCTCGCAGTAACTCTACCGCTAATTTTACTTCCGTGGAATTGCCTCCTGGTATGTTAGAAGTTAAACACGAAACAAAAATGGTGTCCTTTATCTATAGTTCCTTTGGTTTGCAGGAACAGAAGATCTGGAGTTTGATACTAATGAATCCTTTTAGTATTAATAACATGTTCATTTTAACAGCCCTGTCTCTTCGTGTTGAAACGGTAGGACAATCTACCGTTAATCAATTTTTTGTGTGTGTTCATTTGGGGTGACCGTAGAGATAACCAAGCGTTGCTAATATATCTGCCTTTTTTTAAGTTGCGTGCGTCATTATTTTTGCATCGTTTGAGAGCAGTCTGTCGAAGCCTATGGTAATACTGTTATATTCCACACTTTCTGCGGCGTGTGTATCGGTAGCGTGGCCGAGCGGTCTAAGGCGCTGGTTTAAGGCACCAGTCTCCTCGGAGGCGCGAGTTCGAATCTCGCCGCTGCCATAACTTTTTTGCGCCATATCTAGCATATTTGGATTTGTTGATATGTTTACAACTAAATTTATAAATTTAAAACGATTCAGTATATTTAATTTATGTGGAGAATGATAACTATACAGTGCGTGTAGGAGTATTTCACTGTAAAAAAAAAATACTTAAAATTAATCAACAATTGCGTTAAATATGTGTTTGCGCTTTAGACGTTGCTTTTAGGTTGATTTAAACCAGGTTCAGGCTCCACCTGGTCCTTCAGCTCAGCTGAACTGTCCTCAATGTTGCGAAAACCCCTCATGGGTAAGTAGCTGTCAGGCTTGATTGGTGAATAACTGTTGGGAACGGATAGTCCTATTGAGGGGCCGTTAGATGTGTAATTGTCGCTCACTGGTCTGAATCTCATCATGGTGCGGCGCAACGAATAATTGTAGCCACTCCAGGTGTACCAATTGATTCCATCAGCGAAACTACGATGCGGTCCACCCAAATACCATCCATTCAGATTGGAGTCGTGACAGTTTCCATACCACCAGCCTCCCTGTTATGTATTGAATTATAGATATTCGTTTAAACATGTTTGGTTAATATTATCTATTTTTGCAAAATTTACCTTGTAGAGTCGAGCGCAGCTTCGCTCAGCAAAGTCTTCGCCTTCACGGTTATCATTGTCTACGTCAAAAGTGGAAAAGGCGAGACCGTTGTGGCTAAAGAGCGAATCTCCAGCATTTCCCAGGAACATTTTGGTGAAATAAAGACGATATTTATCGCTTTCCGGACCAATTCGGAATCCCTTGTAACGGGCAAAACGTTTATTGCCGCTCCAGTCTTCGAGGTTGACGGCTAGTTCGTATTTTTTATTGTCGTTGCTATTGGTCAGCGCCCATAAAAGAATGTTACCTATTTACGTTCAACCAAACAAAAAATGATCAAGTAAGTATAAATGGAGAAGTTAATTATTATCGTATCGTCACACACCTAACCAGAATTCGCGATCAAAGTCTCCGAAACCCAATTTGTAGTCCTCCCAATTGCGCATAAAATTTTCATGCGGTTCTACGTCATCTCTTACTTGAAATACCTTTAATGATCAAAAGTACATTTTTGTGTTTTTATTGAATAACTGTTTCCGTTTTTTTTTTTTTTATGTCCTTAGTATTTTTAGAATGAAATGGTTTTACCGTCCAACCACCACCTTCCGATTCCTGGTCACAGTAGACTTTCCACGGGCCTTGAACTATGTTAGGAGGATGAACGAGGTACAGACCACTTTGAGACGCGTTCTGCGTGACGAGGATATCGTAACAGCTCTTGCCGACGTTAAAGGACTCTAGGAATTGTTGCAAAATTATTTGATTAAATTTTCAAAAATTTTAGTTTTCGATGTTGTATGTCTAAATATTGATTTTGCTTCCATTTTTTGACACACCTGTGAAATCCAAAATTGGGTTCTTCAGGGTAGTTCCGGATACATTGGCAGACAAAATATCTCGAGGTGTAGGCATTCTAGAATCCTTGCCGAACATGGCTCTGTTGATAGCCGTACGTACTTCCGCCATGGACAAACCTTCGTTTAAAGATGATCTAACACTTCCCTTATCCTGTAATTAGATTAAACAAAATATTGAATCAATTTTCTCTCTTGATAACTTGGATGATTATTAAACTTACATGAGAATCGACGGAGAGGACTCCATTGATCATAGCGAAGAATCCAATCAACACCAAAGTCGAAATCCACTTGGCCGGCATGACGACGGCAAACCTTCTCGTCTGAGTTTGAATTTTGGTATTTCTTCGGCGAACAATTTGTTTTAGAGGTACGTCCGGCGCTATGTGCAGCCAAAAGAAGTGTGAGGTTCACTGGATGGCAACTCGGTAGGTAAGATTCATTTATCGTAACTGTCGATCTGGCTAGCGGCTATGTTCCCGGCGAAACTTTGTCAACTTTTTTTTTTTTCACGCGTAACGGGAACGTTTCATTTAGTCCAACTACAGTGGTGGTTCTGGGCCCTGGGCATATTCTTTTTTATACCTCTTTTTATTTTCGAAAGTACATACGGTATAATGCAAAATCGACGTTTTTTTTTCTAGATCACACTAAGGAGTCCTTTTATGGTCCATTGACTATACTGTTTGATCGTCTATTGTTGGGACCTATTCCGGCAGGTCGCGCGCGCAAAAAAGACGTTTCCAGGTAGGAGCCAAGTAGGAAGTAGGAGGTTTCTTTTATGTAATAATTACCTAAATTAAAATACTAGCTTCGTTCCAAATTCCAGTGGGATTCAGGTGAATCCACTAACGCTGTTACGATCGGTTCTAAATACTTGTGCAGATGAACCAGTTAAAACTCATTACCTCCGGTATTTTTTTTTTCTTTCTCCTTAATTTCAACTTCAACCAATTAACCGAATTTCTAATTCCGTTCGTTTTGTGCAGCCCATCGACTTATTGAGATGATCGGAGAGGTGGCTGTTATTGGGGGGAAAAGACTGACTTAAATGATGATCAGGACAAATTCTTCTTGGAAGTCGATCCTAATCGGAATTTAAACACTTAACTGCATCCAGATAAGGTGAGATTTATGAATTCATTAATTATTTCGTCATGGAGCTCAGCATGTCACGTTTAGAAATCTGGCCATGAAATTGTCAATCTAATCAAACAACCTTCTGTTGTGGTCTCATGTGGTAGTATCATTCGAGATTAACTGTGATCGGTCGGAATAACCCCACCCGCCCGAAGGTTTTTTCCTGTTTTCTAAAAAATTCCAAATGTTTATCAACACCGACAGGAAGTTTTAGAAAATTAGGTTTCGTGTTGAAACCGCAATTACCGCAAGTTTATTGCTGAGCCCACAGCCTGTATTAAATATGCGAACACGTGTGTTTGATATTTTATCATTCAAATGCTTACGCCTTTCACGTTTATCCTGATGGACTGTCAAGCTGATTGTGAATGCTACCCCCCTCGGAAAGATGTTTCAAGGTGGATCGTCAGACAGAAAGCATCCAGCTCGATAGAAAGTCTTGTTTTCGGCTTAAAGAAAGCTTGAAATTCCTCGCCGTATTAAATTAACATAGTACACAGACATCCGTTGTTGATCATGAAACCTTTTTCGTGGATGTGGAACAGAGCAAATAAGGTGTTCCGTTGTACAGTATCGACATCTAGTAACAAGCATTCCAACTTGAATGGCACGCAACGAAGGTTTCGATGCGGAACATTCGAGTCGTTGCGTCAGTATTAGGGGGAAAATTTTAGGCCAACGCTATTGGTCGGTTTAGACATCGTACCATGTGGATGAAAAAGGTCCCTTTGAAACCCCATGAGTCACGCCATCTCATTTTCACGACCGAATAGCAAACAACCTGTCATTATGATGTTCTGCCAGGTTTTTCCCTCCATGACTTGGGAAAATTGCGAGTTCAAAATGATTCGCTTATTTCATTCGCCATTGTCATATTTCTCGCGTCCTAGTGGTACTCCCCATTCACGTCTGAATTGCGTAGATGTCCATATTCCGGTTGAAACTAAGCCTACAGACGATGGCCGTGGCTTAAATGTCGAGTGAAAGTCGGTCGTCACGTTGTGTTACTTCGCTAGAAAGCTCGAACTTGAGAATGTTGCGGAGTTAGTTCTGAAATGACGTCAGTTAATGAAATTTCTCGATCTTCTCACAGGGTATTACGTCCACTGTCACGTGCTATTGTGTTTACTATGTCAACATGATCAAATTTTGATAACACACATGTCTCATCCTCCTTTTGATGTTGACATTCCAAACTGGGTAATGCCGATTGGGTGAGGGTTTTTTGTTTGTTTCTGTTTTGTTTTGGTTATTTATTTATTCTTTGTTTTTTTCCCCCCTCAATAATCAATAGAGAATCCGGAAAGTTCTAGCTTGGGCATATAGGGGCTTACTACGTACGCTCACGATGGTTCGATGTTTTTTTCCGTGGGAAGAGGCGGCGACAAAATATCGCGTGATGCTGAGACTCCCCTTTCGCAACAACATTTGAAGGTTTTTTCTGGTATTATTTTCTTTTGCTGCGACTACTTTCATCTTCTCTCTTTTGAATGTTGGAAAAAACAGGGACGGCTCGTTCAGTGTCCACTTGGTGGTTATGTTGAGACTCATCAACTTTCCCCACATCTGCTTTTTTTAAATCGACAGTCCCGCCACGCCTTTATGGCTCCTACCCATCGGTTTTCGTTAGAGTAGCGAGTTGTACTAGGTATATTAGTCATTCCTATCGATCCGTTTCTACTTTTTACCCATTCTCTTTGGAATAGTTACGAAGCAGCAACAACAAAAAATTCAAACGACAGGGTCGGTTCTATCTTTAACGTATTGATGTAACCCCGCCATACGTACATGAACGGATGAATCCAATCTTATTTTCCTCAACTGAAGGTCTTCTCGCGTTTCGTTTTCATTGCGAGCAATTCGAGCGTACACGATAGATAACACATAATAAAACTTTGTTAAAGGGCACTTTTATACGTATATCTAAAAAGGCATCCAGTACAAATTATGGCACGTTTGCTTCCGCCCAGTGACAGTTTGCACAGCAAAATTAAAAAAAAAAAAATGACGTGTTGAGTGAAAAGTGAACTTGATTTAATGATAGTAATTCGTTTTGCATCGGGAGCAGCCCTGGCCGCCGGTCTGCGATAACCTTGAGACTTGCCAAGGTTTGATATTGCTCTTTTTAACCCGAGGTAACCATAGCATACCATATACACAGAGTCTTCATATGTTATCGGGTGGAAAGCCGAAGCCATGTTTTCAAAAGATAATAATCCCTTGTAATTTAAGATTCAATTTCGAAGCTGATATGTCCATCCACATCCATCAGTGCATAATAATTTCGACTAACTGCCAGTACTTGCTATAATTTGGATCTTTCAATGCACATTAACCAACTCGTATGTCTTCCAAGACCTAATCATAATTTGTTTTTACTTCCAGTTCCAGTCATTTTGTTACCTCTTGTTTAGTTGCCACAGCTACTCTTGAGTGTCTCAACTGGATTGGACATTAGATGAAAAAGGATTCAAGGACATCAGTCTCAAAATGTATCATCAACGTGATCAATATCACGGGATCCTTTTTTTTTCAAAAAATGTTTAGCCAGATCTTCTTGTGGGCGTATTTCATTTGACTATTGAACACATCAAAACTAGTGCGTAGCTTTTATTCTCCATATTCCAGTTTTTCAGGTTTTGTCGCGGTTTCTTTCCGCCATGAACGCGTAACAAAAATTGTAGGAAAAAAAGAGTAAAGGTTATTGCCTTGGACAAGACATTTGGACCGCTGTGGCCGACTTAGTTTTTTTTTTATAATGACGCCTTATCATTAATGTGACTGTAGAGAAAGGTGATGTTGTTGTTTTCACGTTATATGGCGCATGGCAAATTTTGCAGCAATGTTCAATTTTCATATTTGTGCAATTCTTTTTCTTAGATTTCTTTTTTGACTCTCTCTTAGCGACTGCCACACAATGACCACGTAACGGAGTGGCTACTACGCCAAAGTTCACATGACGCAGCGAAATTCGTTTTATGTATATGGTGGCGTGATGGTGGCCTGATGTGTCCAGCGATCAACAGTAATCTGACCAACAGCCAACTTGTTTGACCATAATCCGATCAGATGATTTCAAATCTCTTTAAAAGCATTAATTTATCGGGATGTATCCAGTGCACCATTTTCTTCTTTTTAATGAACGGGTTGTTTTGAAAACAGATAGACCCGTTGGACTATGAACTTTACGATTCCTTTTTTTCTCTTTCGACAGATTTTGCACTTTGCTTCCATCTCTTATTGCGCGCCCTTGACTCGCCCCCTTCCGGATCAAAATTTCAAGCTGTGCGTCTGTCGGGGCAAAGTTGGAACCAACCTCCCTCAATCCGGAAAGTGATGAGTATTGTAGTAGGGGCGGATGTCTCCGTAAGTAAAAGAGTCTAACGATAACAAAATTAGCTTCTGAGTCAGGGTCCGGCGAGAGTTATAAATTGGTTTTTATTCTCTAGGTGGCTACACTCACACAGTGTCGTCGACGCAGTAAATTCTTACTCAAGGAAATAATTTATTGCAATGTACGTACGTACGTCACGAACTTTGTGGCCTCGCACGCAATAAGAAATTTTGTTTTGATGGCGGAAGTGAAGTCACGAATTTACAGCAGAAAAATTGAGATGGCGACACACAGCTTTGATGTGGCGTGATGTCCGTATGATAAGAAACAAGCCTTGATAATTACTGCAATCATTCCAGGTACGAATCGCTTACGTCAACGAAAACAAGGCGAACTTGAATGGCGGCCAATTGGCACGCATGTTTTAGACCTAAATTCGAGTTGTGCCAATGTTAAGTTATTAATACCCCTATTTTAAAATGCAGAATAGGCAATTATCTTTAAATCTCACGCACTTTCAAGGTTATCCCAGAATGTCTAATGGAGATTTCCCCACAGTTGTAAAGCACAACAAACCAGAAATAGCTTTCGTATTGATCCACTTAAGAGATTTTTACCGATTCAGGGAGACCTTTTACTATTTAATCGTCCATCTGGCAGCCGTCGTCATCATCAGATACTAACAGTACTACCTTCGTATTGCGGGAAATAACGGTGTGCGTGACCGCACAGAAGGTATCGTCCGGATTTTTCTTTAAAATCCCGATGGGCCGTTTATGTTTACACCGGCCTTGAACACGTGTATGCGCCTGTATGCGAAACGAGCCAAATGCCCAAGTTAAAACCATCCCTGTGTGTATACGTAGGAGGAGGCGAGAAACAAATAAGAGCAGACGACAAAAAGAAGACAAAACATTTCTTGGCAATCATCGAAAGTCCTACAGTCTCACTCGAGTCAGAAGGTGTAAAAGCTCATCCCGTCAGTGTCGCAGATCTCAGAATCCCACCCGGCTGCTCGTCTGCACATCTGTTGTAGCTGCAAAGAAATCGTAATAATTATCTTTCGCTACATAACAGTAATCATTGAATCAATCATGATCCTCTCTGCTGCGCACGCCGTCGCCGCTGGACCCGTTGTCGCTTTACAGAAAATCAAAGGTAAGAAATACTAAAATTCTTATTCAGATTTATTGGTAACGTTATTGCGCTCCTGACTTGTTGATGAAATTAATTCTGGGCATGATCCGTTGCCTATTTCTCAAGGATTTTTCCACGTGTCGATATTGTAGATTGTGTATACATTTATTACATCAAGGATTTTCTGACGGACAGGGGGGAATTTTTACACGTATAGTGAAGCCCCTCCTACTCATTTCATATATTTCCTTTTCTTTTTAAAACCACGTGAACAGCTGACACGCGGGACTTTTTCCCAACCTGCGTGTTATTGCGGTTGTAAACTCACTTGATCGACTCGATTGCGTTTTTCTTTCGTAAACAAAAAGTCCAAATCACGTTTAGAGCCTATTTTTAACTTTTAAGTTAAATCCCTCCAAAATGTGTTTGAATCCACCCTGTCGTTCACAGCCGTGAAATACCGGTTTTCCATTGTAAGATTGAATTTCAATTGCTGGGTTCGTAGGGGCCGATGACGTAAATGAGGGGCCGATCTAGGCTACGACTACCTTCTGGTAACGTCTTGAACCTATTGAATGTCACGTGACTTGCTTCTATTTCTGTTCACGTACACAAATTATGAGACGACCGGCAGATCTCCGTTGTCCCTGCCGGACTAGGACCACCAGGATATTTTTCTTTCACTACAAAATGTTTAGCCAAGATGCTGGGCACAATGCCATCAAAAAGTCCGCCAAAATCCAATTTTTTGACAGTTCCATAGGGTATATCCCATTTCGTAATATAGCTATTGCAGAAAGAAGTTTTTTCCCCCCCAATAAATAAGGCGGGTAAACAGAAAATCAGAAGAAAGAAAAGTGCCACCATTTATAGTTGGTACGGTCGTGGCACAAAATTCGGCCATTGGTTGCCGTCAAGTCACGTGGTGGCGTGACAGTCGATTCGACCAATAGCATTTGAAACTGCGTGGCGCATCAGGCGACTTCCCAACCTCTTCCCCCAAGGTTCTCTCTCTCGTCTATACTCGCGTTGGGTGTATCGATCGTCGCTTGCAGCAGGAGAACATATAAAGTCTGCCTCTGTGTGTGTGTGTGTGTTGAGGGATAATATTCTAGTGCCGCCTTTTGCTCCACGTTAAAGAGTTTCCAGTGCTCCACGCTGACGGTTGCAGTTGAAAATCATTCCGTTTCTATTTGACAGCCCCCATTCTTTCGCCTCTGTCATTCCACCATTTATTTTGGCAGTGAAGTTCCACCTTTGACACTTCGAGTAGCCAACTCGAATTAAGTTGTACGAGTTATTTTTTTTTTTTTTTGTTTCACACGAATTATATTGAGTGGGAGCTGATTTTTCGGTGAAGATTGAAAAAAAGTTATCCACCATGTTTTTCGCCGGCTCAGAGTTTGTTCACGGTAAGCCATTGAACTTGACAAGAGTTGTAGTAGCCAATTCATAATTTCTTATCTCTTGTGTTTAACTTGTATACGATACTGTTTGTTCTGTAGTAGTAGCTAAAAACAAAACTTGTTGATAACTTTCTTTAAAGAAACCTCTGAAAATCAATCGAAAGGATTTGTCAATGTTCGGCTAATGTCAAAAAAGGTTTAAAATTTCTTTAACGTGGAACAATGCCAAGTGGGTCGGGTTCAATCTTATTGGCAAAGTCCGTTTTTGAAATCTATGGGACCCTCCCTCCCATATTAAAACGATTTGCAATTTTATACATGTATCATTTAGCCCAAGTAGAAACTCCCAAGGACAAGAATGTCGTTAAACTAAAAGTAGAAATTCGCTTTCTCGCCATTATAATTGTTTTCATTCTAGTCGTCGAGTTCGATGACAAGTTCTGCCAAGTTTACGTGCACCCCCGTACCGAATGCCAGCAGTGCAAGTCACCCGGTGCTCGTGTACTGGTCGTCGATCTTTATACAATAGGATAGAGAGAGAGAGAAAAAAAATCAATGAACACGAAGTATAATCCTGGCGTTTTCTGCTGCCGGTTCGGGCTGGTGGTAGTATTGTGGGCACCGGTCCAAAACTCCTAGCGGGACTTTGCCGTACATAGCAGTTGTGGGAGAACAGTGACGTAGTCGTCGTACCAGCGGCGGGCGTTAACATGTGGAGTGATGCTTCGAGTTTCCGGCGATTCGCCATTGGTCCAAACTCTGATCAGACCATCACGTGATTCCCGCGCCACTCCCCCTCGTCCCCACAGACTTACCAAGGAGCTCAAGGTTACAAGAACTTTCTCATGGCGAGATACCTGCGCAGTCTATTCTTTTTTACCTGTTAAGGTATACACACACCTGGGACTTGCGTATTTTAAATTGGAAGGTCTCCGTCGTACATTGAGCCCGACGAGTCTAGAATTTATAATTGTTATCCTGGCCGCAAGGGATATGTTGTTGGCCGATCCTTTCTTCTGGTTGCCCCCAGGTTTTGTTCTAGAACATTTTCCCAACAAATTTCGTATTGTTGACGCTAGATGGCATTGGGCTACAATTTGCCAAACAAAATCAATAAGAAAATGTGCCAAAAAACAGCTGAGAGCCCATCCTCTTTTCTTGATGCCGTAACTAATTGGAATCAATCGCTAATGTTTACCTTTTTTTCTCTCTCTCTCTATACACACACAGGTCCAGATGTCGAACAGTATTTGCATTATGTCAGCGGTGCCGCTGGTATGTTGGCAATGGCCGGAGTCGGTGTGGCAGCCGCCTCAGCTTATTATTTGGCCAACCGGCCTATCCCCACAACACCTCCGTTTGATTTGGACAATCAGACGATTGTCGAGGTATAAAAATGTGTTGTATAATATGACCCATTAGTAGTATTCTCTAGCGTGTTGCCACCGTCGTGCCATTTCACGTGACCTGAACACATGCCAAACGGTTGGCGCTGCGCATTCCATTGCTTCCCTCTCGCTGGTCTAAATTCAGAGTGGCCACCATCTGGAGAGATAGAAGCTTCTAGCAGAGGGCATTACAGCTTTGCTTTAAGGACGTGCAGGGGCGGGAAAAAAGTTCCACTTCATGAAAATGTTATCTCGTCCTTTTCGTTGAAGGGATCCCTGTCCACTTTATCATTCTCACGTGTCCATAATTTAACCTCCTCTATTTGTCCAATTGGCGTTTGAGGAGGATCGGGCTAGTTAGGTGGCGATAATTTCCTTTTTAACTGTGTGTCCGTTGGCAGGAAAATATTGGCGTCAAAAGAGAATGGAAATAGATGTTGTCGTCTTTTTGATGGATCAGTAAACTGCAGCCAATGCCTCAATAAAAATTCAGGTCATGTATTTGACTTTAGGTTTTTTTGGACAGGAAATGGTGTAAGGAAGGTTAAGCCAACAGTCTGGATGGATGGAGCGTTATGGCTGACTAAAAAAAAAGGGAGAAACGGAAGTTATAATTAGTTTTCTTAATCAAGTCGCAATATTCCCTGGGCCAGATCAAGAACTGTGGTGATGGTAGTTCTCTTGAAACGTTCATATGGGAGCAAGAGTGGCAAAGTCTTTGCCCAGCCATTTTCAAAAATAAAAATGAGAGTGAGAGCACAGCAGGATAGGATAGGATCTAGTACAGTCAAGAGCGGACTCTTGAAGTCAAGCAAGAACCGCCACCATCTCCAAGATCATATATTTTTGCATAGTCGTTGGGGAGGAACTAACTGGCGGTAGAGAAATTTTCTGGAAGACGTTGCCAACTTGTTCGGTGCCAGGGCTCAGTCGCTCCAATTCCATTGGAACATAGACATCGTCTCTTCTCTCCCAATCCGGCTGTAGACAGATCAAGTGCGTGACCTATTCCGGCCAGTTTACCGAACGGCTTGGTTCTTGTGGGACGATTTGGTGGGCATTGTTGTGTCTATCGATTGCCGAAGAAAAGAGCAGAAGAAAAATGTCTGGAGGCCTTAAAGATTTGTTGTTCCCCAAACCTTTCCGTCCGCCACTGGATCTAGCCGTTCAGTCGGATGTAATCCGGGTAAGACTATCACTGGGTTCTAAAATTATCAGCTCCGCATTATTATACATATAGGGATCTATGATTGGTCTCACAGGTGGTCTAGTTCTATCAAGTTGGCCTTTTTATCAATTTGGAATGTGTTGGAATGTTGCTTGAAATTGATTGAAATAATGAAATATTTCTTTTCTTACAGGGACCAGAACTCATACACTATTCCCGCTTCGCCAAAGACGGCAAAGAAATGAAATTCATGCGCTATCTCTACGAAGACACCCGGACCCTGTATGACGTCTTCCGGCGCGGAGCGCGTGTTTCAAGTATTTCACATTCCCAAATAGACAGCCGAGTAGTTTGTTAAGCTAACCCGTTAACTTGTCCCGATATAGACAACGGACCTTGTTTGGGATGGAGAGAGGATCCCACCAAGCAGTACCAATGGATGCGCTACGAAGAAACTCTGTTGCGCGCACAGAATTTAGGCTCCGGCCTAGTGGCTCTTGGCCTCAAGCCCACGCCCGACACACTGGTGGGCGTCTACGGTCAGAACAGTCCCGAATGGGTACTCAGCGAATATGCCCTCTACAGCTACTCCATGGTAATTGTGCCACTTTACGACACGCTGGGACCAGAGGCCTGCAACTACATCATTAATCAAGGTAAGACAACATTGCCATTCTGACGATCAACGAAATAGTCTAACCCAATTTCTTGATTTGATTCGTGTAGCCGAAATGTCGCTGGTTATCTGCGACAACGAAGACAAATGCAAGTCGTTGCTCAACAATTCACCCCCGTGTCTGAAGCAGCTGGTCCATATGAAACCCATCTCGCAAGAGACGATTGAGTTGGCCAAGCGTAAAGGCATCAACACCTTGAGCTTCGACTATGTCGAAAAGTTGGGAGCCGAAAAGAAACACAGGCCTGTGGTATGTCGTGTTTACATTAGCAAATGTCAGATCTAAATTAAGAAGAAAACTTCGCGCTTTAACGATTTGTTTTTTATTATTTTTTGAATGGAACGACAGCCACCTAGACCAGAGGACTTGAGCACCATTTGCTACACATCGGGAACGACGGGCAACCCCAAGGGAGTCATGCTGACCCACGAGAATGTCGTGGCTGACGTCAGCGCCACGCTACTCCAATTGGGTGACCAGAAACCCAACTGCTCGGACGTGATGATGTCCTTTTTGCCGTTGGCACACATGTTGGAACGCATTTGCCAAATCGCCGTGTACATGCAAGGAGGCGCCATTGGCTTCTTCGGCGGTGATGTCCGTAATTTGATGGACGACATGAAAGCCCTGAGACCCACCATCACGCCGGCCGTGCCCCGCCTGCTCAACCGCATCTTCGACAAGGTTCAGAGCGGTTTGAACAGCTCGTCACTCAAACGCTTCCTCTTCAACGCAGCCCTCAGCTCCAAGGAGAACGAGCTGAGACGTGGAATCATCCGGAATAACACCATCTGGGATAAACTCGTTTTGGGAAAAGTTCAAGACAGCATGGGCGGACGCATCCGTCTTTTGGTCGTTGGCTCGGCTCCATTGGCTGGCTCCGTTTTGACTTTTATGCGTTGCGCCCTAGGCTGCGTCATTGTGGAAGGTTACGGACAGACCGAGTGCGTCGCTCCGACGACCTTAACCGTTCAGGTATTGAAATTGAATTTCCATTTTAAAAAGTTATGCCTAGGTTTCTATAAAAGTCTACTTGTATTATAGGGAGATTCTACACCAGAACACGTTGGACCCCCAATTCCTTGCTGCGCAATCAAATTGGTTGACGTACCCGATATGAATTACTACGCCGCCAGTGGACACGGTGAAATCTGCATCAAGGGCACCAATGTCTTCAAAGGTTATTTTAAGGAACCCGAAAAAACCAAAGAGACGTTAGACGAAGACGGATGGCTTCACACTGGTGACATCGGCACCTTTTTACCCGTAAGTGGTGGCACATCGTGTGGTATGTAAGTGATCTTGATTATCTTGTTTTTTTCGATGCAGAACGGAACGTTAAAGATTTGCGATCGCAAGAAAAACATCTTCAAGCTGTCACAGGGCGAATACATAGCCCCCGAAAAGATTGAAAACATTTACATCAAAAGCCAATATGTCGCACAAGTCTTTGTTCACGGTGAAAGCCTCAAGTCGTGCACGATAGCAGTCATCGTGCCCGATGTTGAAAACGTCAAATTTTACGCCGAGGAGCGAGGTATTCCCGGAACACTTTCGGTCCTCTGCAACATGCCTGAAATCAAGCAGCTTATCATGAACGACATCACAGATCTGGGGAAAAAAGGCGGTCTGAAATCCTTCGAACAGGTGAGATAATCGCGTTTCCTCCATTCGACGACGACTGACGTCTAATTCCACATTGTTGATTTGCTCAGGTCAAAGATATCTACTTGCACCCAGATGCCTTCTCAGTACAGAATGGTTTGTTGACGCCCACTCTCAAATCTAAGCGTCCGGAACTCCGTACTTACTTCAAACCTCAACTCGAGGACATGTACATGAAATTGGACTAAACTAAAAAAGAAAAACATGCATCGCTTTACTTCCATGCTCTTTATCAGTAATCTCGTTATCCAAATTTGGACGCTTTGCCATCCTTTGGATTGTTTGTATCATAGTCTGCCAATAATTTTTTTTTCGTCCTCTACATAAGCTTATTTTCTTCAAATTACTCCTATCTTCCTCAGGCCGTCCTAGAATTTCCCTTAACTTTTAAATAACACAAAGGAACTTCCTCTCTTTACATTATCTTGTCTCCAGACTTTCGTCCTAGAATTGAAACAATTTTTGATGATTGGGAAACGGTTGAGACAAGCGGATTTGCAGATTAAGGATGATTAAAAAAATAATAATAACTCGACCGTCGCACTTTTGCATGTTTGTGAGTAAATTCTGTTGATGTTTGGAGATTGTGGGGTAATTAATGCTCTGCGAATTTATCTCCCTCTCTTTTTGTTGGGCTAGTTTAGTTTATTTTTTTTTATTTTATTTTTTTTTGTTTGCTCAAAAAATCAAATTGGAAAAAATTGGAAACGAACTTGTTTGAGAACTTCGTGTCGCCTGCCGAGTTACTGGACCCAATCCCCCTTTTTCAACTGTCGGATCATCCGTACCCATTGTATTTAAAAAAGAAAGAAAAAGTTTGGATTTGTTTCGTGATAGTTGAGGGGGGATTTTACTTGTGCAGTAAAAGAAAAACGAAAAGTTAAAAAAACAATGGAAAAACTAATTTTCCATCTTCAGAAGAAGCGCGTATTTCGGGTGTACATTGTTTCCCTTATAATTACATCATTAGTAGTCATTTATTATTTTCATTGCCGCGTGGGAGTGTATGCGAGTGCCTGATGGTAATTTATAGAGCAACTACATTCCCGTGTATTACATCTATTATTATTGACTACTAACAATTTTGTCCCCTTTCTTGTCACTCGGAAATGGACTCTTGTTTCAAAAATCTATTATCATCCCTCAAACATGACCGTCTTTCGATTAATCTGGGTCAGTATAAAATATTTACGCAAATTATGGGGCAGTCAAGCACTGGCTGGAAGGAGGAATTTTAGGAACAAGGGACTGGGAATATATTGCAGCCATTTGAAAAAATTGTAAAGATGTGGCGTTTCATGGCGACATGTTGGGAGAACAGCTTAATTGAATTAATAAGAAAACATCACTATCTAGATGAATTTCCCGTGTTTTTGTCCTTGCTCTGGTATCGATAAATGAGAGTAAGAATACAGTGTACAATATTGATCAACAACTTTTTTGTCGGCTATCTATTTCTTTAAATTTAAAAATCAAAAACTAAACTTAATTACTTTTTTTTAGAATTCAACAAAATAGTAAACTTTTAGTTAGTGACTTGAATTGGAATTTAAAAAGAAATGGTAAGTATGAAATGCTGATAAATTTTTTGTATTATAAACTTGTATCCAAAAATTAACATTTTGCAATAGTAGGCAGTATTTTTCTTTCAAATGCTTTAGATTTATGCAGATTCCAACTTGGAAAGAGCAGCTCCGGCCCACTGTCCAAAGGCTTCAGCGCCACGGTTGTTGGTATCTTCGTAGTCTGTGATCTCGGCCTTGCAAGTTTCCAACCAGCTCTGAATCTTGGGATGCTTGTCGAAAATGGTCTTGTTAGTAGCCTGTGAAAAAGGTATAATTTTTAAATTATAATTTCTAAATCAATTAATTTATGAATTTTCTTACCAAAAAGGTAGAAGCCGAAGCGACCAACGAAAGGTCTGCGATCGTCAGGTGATCGCATGCAGCATACTTATTTTGGCCCAGGAAAGTCTCCAGGAAATCAAGTGCGCCCTCCAAATCCTTCATGGCGCTTTCATCGATCTTGGTGGCTCCTTTGAGCATGACCGGATACTACAATTAAAGAATAAAACAGGATAACAATCAAAACTAAAACAACAAAAAGGTAATCGAAAACTTACGTAAACTAGGCCGAAACGATGGTAGAAGACGCCCATGTCAAAGTAGAGGCGCTGGTCGACCAAGGCACGAACTTTGGGATCTTTTGGGTAGAGAGTGTCGTCCTTTCCGTACTTGTTAACCAGATAAGCGCAAATGGCTCTGCTTTCGTTCAAGTAAAAGCCATCGTCGTCGATGGTGGGGATGTTGTGTTGCGGATTCATCTTGATGTATTCGGGCTTCATGTTATCTCCGGCCATCACGTCCGTTTTCTTCAAGTTGAGTTCAACGCCGACCATTTTGGCCGTCATCATGACGGAGCGGCAAGGGGCGCTGGCCTCCAAGTAGTACAGGTCGATCGGCATTGTTGGAACGGATCTACACACGTGCCAGAAACCAGACAAAAGTCACTTCAAGGATAGACAACCACACAAGAGACAAGAGCAACGAACGGAATATAGACACACGTGTCTATACGCCTCAAGGTGTAAACATTTTTACAACTCACAGCTCAAACTGCAGAGACATTTTTACACGGCTTCGCTCAATAGCGATCAGCATTACCAAACAAAAATTCGAGAAACTCCGACATGTATATGTTTAAGCCAGTCGTAACTTACTTGTGTGAAATGGAGAACGGTGAGTAGATGGAATAATGAAACAACCCGACACGACTCAGGATTGAATTACAATGAAGGAAAGCTCTTCCTTGCCGGCTTTTTATATCACCCCTGTCGGGAGTGAGGGTGAGCACCGCTACACTAGACGACAAGGCAAACTCTATGCCGAGTTAGTTGCATAACGGGTGAATTCCGGTAGAAGCGGCATTTTCTTGGTCGCCGCTTTTATCAGCGTTCTCGCGGGAAAATTACACTTGACGCGGTGTATTCGGATATGAGTTTGTGTTTACTTTCCCTTTGCTATAGCGACGTAATGACATGTATTCTAGCAGTTTCGTCCATTCTTCATCGTGAAAATCGAATGACATTAGAGGGAAGCAGGGCCATATGCCAAGCGGAAATGGGGAGAAGAAGAAAACAAAAGTCGTGAGTAAAGAAAAACACTTGGCAAAGAATTTTCAGCGCCTTCCAAACGTGAAGAATTTTCCCTTTTTTTCACGAATAAACGCGACGCCGCTTGTGTTTTTCAGTGGCTCACGAAAGCTTTCACGTCATGTAGCGTGATAACTTGGGGGGAAAAAAATTGAAAAAAAAAAGATGATGAAGTATCGTGAAAAGCTCCAAAATCACCAAACTTCCCGTCATTCAAAACAGCTCGTCACGCGTGAGGAAATCGTCATCACCGTATTTTCTTTCTCTCTCTTTCCACCCTGACACATCCAATTGTATAATATTTTTTAAAATCAAATCTCGTTGAAGAGACAATTTTATCGGTTGATTTGTTGCCACCACAAAATCCTATACTTTACAGCTCCCGTACGACCCAGCTGGGAAATCATATTTTTCTTTTGGCTTATTGGGGGCTATAACCACGGATGATTATGGTGGATGACACACCCGGCATATATACATAGGATTTCAGGTCTAGTACACACCCATCGCCCTAGTATTTTTTGTCGTTTTTTGTTTGGTTGATTGATCAATTTTAACTGCAAGCAGCAGCAGATGAAATAACCTCAATTGACGATATAACGACAGCAGCACACTGTCTGCTGACTGGCTGCAGCTGCTGGACGGCGAATGTCATTATTCACGGTCCCTTGCAAGTGGAAATCACGAATTAAAATAATGACGTAATACCACCCCACGCTTTCTTTCTTGGGTTAACATCAATTTGGTGGTGCCGGGAAAAGTATATACAGGATATACCGCGCAATCAAATGTATCCACTAGACAAGGAGCTAGGTTTTTTCTTCGTCGACTAGGAAATTACCATTTACGAAAACTACAACAACAGGGATGTGCCAGTTTTATTTTTTCTCATTTCTGTTGCTATCAAACGACGGTCGTTTTATTTTCACGCTCTGCAGCCAAACATGAACGGCTTCTTTACAGTCTTCTTTGTTCATTCTGCAAAAGCTTGAACGTGTAACTGGAATAATTCCATTGCTCTAACTTATTCAATCATTCGTTGAAATTGTTATGTACAAGAGAGTCCCTATTGATACGCCGTTTTAGTGGTCGCTTCCCGTTTAATGTCGGCAATGTTCAAGTGATCTCCAGAGCCCTAATAGAAAACTCCTTATACACTGTCCGCATCGATTGACCTTCTCAAATGCATCAACGCATTGCAAAACACAAAGTATAGCCTTCGATTTCAAGTCGATGTCTCAACAAACTCACAAATAAATAGAATTTGATCGAATGACAAAGTTCAAATTGAAATTTAATGCGTGCGAAAATGGTATCCCAGTGCATTCACGAGGTGTGGCCTAAAGTAAAAGCTTCGGGTTTCTCCAAACTTCCCAGTAGAAAAATGATGGAATGTGGTTCCGGTGGAAGAAGAAATCTTTTTTTTTTTCCTGTTTCGGTTATTTTATTTCCGTTGTTGTTGACAATGGGCGCGGTCGGAAGATTGAATTGTATTGATCGAATTCGGTTTCCGCTTTCACTTCAAGTGTAGCGTTGTGAATCGAGGACTGAGGAATGTAAGAATAAGACACCACCCAGCGCTTTGCAGTTCAACTACAAACAGGGAAAATCACCGTAATTTTTGAAAACGTTGAAATTCCCAGAAATTGACTAATTCTTTTGATTTAAATTTTAATTTAAACATCAGGTGGATAAAAATTGAGGCGTATAAAAACAACCGGAAACCCTCACCCCACTACGGACGTGATAATACTTCTTTTCCTCAAGCTCTTTTATTGAATAATTTTGGTAGTCGGAAAATAAATGCCATACAGAAAAATTTGTATTCAAGAGTGATTGTAAGTATTCTGCGAAAGATAAACATTTGATTAATAATAGAGGGATTTCTTTTAAAAAATGGAGTGGTATTCTGTTGGAATGCAAATTTATGCAGACTCCAACTTGGCCAGAGCTTCCTGAGCCCATTGGGCGAACATATCAGCACCTTTTTGGTTCAATTCTTGATAGTCTGGAATTTCAGCTTTGCATGTCGCCAGCCACTTTTGAATCTTGGGGTGGTTGTCCAGATGAGTCTTGTCTACCGCCTTTACAAATTAAATAAAAGATTAGACTTCTTAACTAAATAAATAATGACATTTCTTACCTCAATAGTAGCAACCGATGCGACCAAAGCAACATCAGCAATGGTTAGGTGATCACCAGCGGCGTACGTCGTCTTCGACAGGAAGGTTTCCAAGAAGTCGATGGCGCCGGCCAAATCTTTAATGGCGGATTCACTCAACTTTGTAGCTCCACCCATGATGACCGGATACTATTATTACACAAATTATTATCATAAAATGATTGATCAAGTATTGAATAGAAAAGATTTTTTAAATTACGTAAACTAGGCCGAATTTTTGGTACAAGACTCCCATGTCAAAGTAAAGACGTTGGTCGACCAAAGCACGAACTTTGGGCTCTTTGGGGTAGAGAGTGTCGTCCTTGGCGTATTGGTTAATGAGGTAGGCGCAAATAGCTCTGCTTTCGTTCAGGAAGAATCCGTTGTCGTCGACGGTGGGTACGTTGTGTTGGGGGTTGATGGCCAGAAATTCGGGTTTCATGTGTTCACCAGCCATCAAATTGGTCATCTTCATGTTGAGCTCAACACCAATCAATTTAGCTGTCATCATCACAGCCCGGCAAGGAGCACTCAAGTCCATGTAGTACAAATCAATCGGCATCTTTGAAATCTAAAATAAATAAACCAAATAAATGTTTTGATATGATGTTGACGGAGCCCGACCAAATCACGACACCAAATCACGACACAAAAGCAAAATTAATTTAACAAATTTCATTAAAACACCTGTCCATTTTTTAAATCATTCACAGATCAAGTAAAATAATTACTTACATAAATTTGCTTTAAATTGAATGTGAAAAACAGCTGACAACACTGTATAGCTAACTCTATCAGAGATGTTTGCAAGTCTTGAGAGGACAGTGAAGAGTGAGATGCTGGATTGCCTACCGGCCTTTTTATATAGTTGCTGGATATTTATACTCCTTCTAGAATGGCGTCTACACTAGCCGACAACACTAAAACAAAGTTAAGGTAAGGTAAGGAAAATTTTTTGATGAATCATGATCGTACGACAAGTTTCTCGGTAGCTAATTACGTCCTTGTAGGGCGTACGGTTGAAAACGTTGACACGTGCAGCTTTGAGTTTAATGTAACTTGAGTTTATTCGAAATGAGTTAAAGTCTTCATGGTGATTTGCCAGATAGGCCTTGTTTGGTGGGTTATCAATTTATTCTTTCACGATTGCCAATAGTTATGATTAGGCGTTGGTTTTAATCTCTCCCAGTACAAGGCACAATGCTGCATTATTATCGTGTTACCGGCAATATAAGTGTGGTTCACCTGGTGGACGCCCAACATGCCTTCCAAAACACACCATAACGAACGTCCCTTATAAACGTGATAAAATTGTAGGGTTTATTTTGTTGTCTCAACCCCTTCTTTTTCTTGGAAACTTCTTGGATCTTTTATATTTTGGACGAAGCTGATGTGCATTGAACAGTAAAATGTCTAGTCTCGGGTGTGTAATTGTAGGCTTGGGAAAGTTGAATGTACTAGTTTATTTTCGTTCAGCAAACATTTGGCACTACGGACTGAAGAGAGCCGATTGGCGTGTACCTTAACAATGGAAAGTTTGCGTGATGGAACAGCAACACCCCTTTTGTCAGGCGACAGTCGCAAGGTTTGATGGCACTAGGCTGTCACTGTTTTGACTCCATGCTGGCCAGGATTTCAGGTTGGCTTCACCTGCCATTTTATTTTTGAATTTTCTTTTTTTTTTTTTTTTAAATTTCGGTTGATGTCCATTTTCTTTACAATTCGACGCCGGAACGACTAGTGTAAATTTCATGAAATATCTAGGAATATCATTTGAAGACGCCGGTGTAATTTACTAAATATTTCAGATACGATCAACCGAGTTTTTCAATCGACTGTGTGCATTAGAAAGTTTGTTTTCCCCCTAAAAATACGCCGCACCGAATTGTCTATGGGATGTTGTATACTTTTCTGCTTTCATGGTCACGATGACTGGCAAAATAGTCAGCATTATATAGGCAGCCCACACGACGTGGTCGGCGCCTTCCGGCTACGGTACTATAAGCAGCACGCTACACCCCTTGCATAGTAAATTCCGTTTGCGGCTATATCAAGCGATATGGCGTGATGTGACTGTTTTTCTCTCTTTTTTAAATTGTACTTACGGTAGTACTACGCAATCAGGCAATTTTTCATATCCGTTTCACGACATAATCTCGAAAAAGACAATTATTACCCAGTTTGAACAAGAACGAATATCGCACAGAGATATGCTAGCAGATTTAGCTAAACCGTAAAATAAGGCGAGTTTAAGCAGCTAGGATTTGATAGCCGACAGCGATTAAAGATAATGCAAGTACGAAGATCAATAACCCGCGGAACTTTGTGCTGGCGCGTCCTTTTAACTTGTTTGAATGTTGTAGAGAAATCCTGGTCGTGAATAGCGACTGTACAAGGTAAGACGGATGGCAGCTGGAACCGCATCAAAATGCAAAACAGACGTCATCAACTGAGAGTTGTTTTTTAATGCGATAAAAGTCCTTGAAAAATATTTGCATTATAGTCTGCGTACGTGTCTTCGATGGCACCAGCATTTCAAGTTAATCGGGAAAATGATTCTCAGTCGAAAGATTCACGTGGAAGATTCGTTGGGTGTTTTTTAGATATTTATTTCATCTTTATCGAATTATTATTTTTTTCTTGATACATGACACAACGTGTCGGTAAACAATTGATGCAATATTAATTTCGCTTGGTAATGATACCAAGAGATTTTAAAATAGAACAAATTTTACTGAATTTTTGCCAGAGCACTTTGACCCATTTGTCCAAAAATGTTTGCACCCACCTGATTGAGGTCATGATAATCAGCAATCTGGCTTTTGCAACGCTCGATCCATTCTTTAATTTTTGGATAATCGTTGAAGATGGTTGGAATTAAGGCCTGTCATGCGATTTAAGTGAATACCGTTAGTTAGTTTGATGAATTAGGCAGGTAGTAATTGAGATTGCGGAAGGCAAAGAAACATGGACGCTCTCAAATGTACCTCCATAGTGGATGCGCTGGCAATCAACGATAGATCGGCAATAGTCAAGTGATTTCCAGCTGCGTAATCCTGATCGGCCAGGAACGTGTTGAAATAATTCATAGCCTCATCCCATTTCTTTCTCTTGCTCGCATCTATCGATGTTTGTCCGCGGAACATTATCGGAACCTTTGTCGCAATAACAGTTACATTTCAAATGACAAACCAGTCTTTTTTTTTTAAAAAGTGTAAATATTTACATAGAAGTCGGCAAATGAAGCGTAGAAAACTCCCAGATCGAAATAGAGTCGCTGATCGACTAGGGCGCGATCTTTTGGGTCTTTCGGGTACAACTTGTCGTTTTTACCGTACTAGGTTCAGAATCCTGTTGTTAGATTTCGCTTGAGAACATGGTGGGAATGTTGAGTGGTATTTACCTTGTTAACCAGGTATGCGCAAATGGCACGACTTTCTGTCACGACAAATCCGGAATCGTCCAAACAGGGAACGGTGTGCTGCGGATTGATCTTGAGGAATTCGGGTTGCATGTGCTCACCTTGCATCAGGTTGATTGTTTTCAAATTGATTTCAACTCCCACCATTTTGGCCGTTAGTAAAACAGCCCGGCACGGAGCGCTCATAGACATGTAGTACAAATCAATTGGCATTTTCCTAGCCGTACATACAAATTAAAAATTAAAATCACGCTATAATTTCCAAGCGATATTAAGAGAAACTTACTGGTCTGGACGGGATTACTTTCCAAAGTAAACGTTATTGTAAAGTCACGGAGCGTTGGTGTCAGAGATAAAACATTCTTATCGCTGTAAAATGTGTTTGACCAAAGTTCAAGCCCACTGATAAATGTCCAGCGTTCGTCAGAGTTAATTTGAACGTCAAAAACAAGTGATAGGAGAACCTTTTGATTGACATTAAACCGTTCAGACTTTGCAGGTTGCACTTTGTTAAATAAGAAATCGGGGCAAGACTCCGATGTGAATTCTTACGAGTTCACGGTCATGTTTACAGCACTCGCTGAATGTTATTGATTTTTCTCAAGTCTACTCTTAGATGGTCATTGCCTTTTTGATAATTCGATAAAAGTCTGCAGGAATGAAATAAGAAATACTCCGCTGATATTCTCTCCAACCAGTTTGTAGGACATTGCTCACGAGCAGGTGCCGAAGCAAAATTTCCATTCCTTATTTATGAACACCTGTTTGGCATATAGAAAGCTAGACATTAAAGTAGATATTCATAATATTCTCACCTTGATTTTGTGGGCATTACAGCATTTCGAAAACGACGAGAAAGTTACATAACATACGTAACACGTTGTAACATTTATTAGGCAGTCCTTTACCCTATACAAAATGCAAATTTTTTCTACTTGATTTTGTTGATCTTGTTGGAAATTTCACTTTTCTTTCCCTTCTATTAACAAATCATTTGTTTTTGTGAATCTAACCTACAACTGATATCTTAAAGGATAATGTCTGATTTTTTTTTCTTGCCAGTTTATTTCGTCTTGCTGGAAGGAAGAAACACAACATTTCTAGGTAAGTTGAACTGTAGATATACAAAAAAGCTCTATAGTAAGACTGGCATTTTTTCAAAATAAGTAAAAGAGAAATCGATTAAAACTCGTATCAATTATTGCGATGAGAGGCTGATAGAAATTTATTTCACCCGCACAGCAAACATTCATTAAAGCCGTTGAAGTGAAATCATTAGGGAAACAAGTAAACTCGCGCTGTGTTCGAAGTGGGAATTTTTGCCCTGGTTTAAAAATGCGCGGCGCTCACACTAACATGAAAGCTAAAGAATAAAATACGCAGATTGTTAGGGACCCGTCAAACCAGAATTTCTGGTTCGAAGCCCTAAAAAATCATGCGAGGGTATAAGAACCTACGACAAAAATGGCTGTGTTAATAGTGTCTATCCAACCTTCGTTGTTTCCCGTTCTTTTACATCACCGGAGTTCCCGACAGCGTTTCTTACATCCCATACAAACAGTTTACTGTGCCGGAATATAATTGACACTGAATGTTACTGATAGTTGCTGGAAAGTTTACATCATGTTTTCTTCGGATTCAGAATTAATTTTCAGTAAGTCATTTATTTATTCGTTATTCTAGTCAGAAGCTTTCATGGGACAATTTTTCAGCCCTCCTAATATAATTGGGATTAATTTAATGAATTTAAACTGTAATTACAGGGACAATCACCTCATTTAAAAGTCCATCCAGTCCAGTTAAAAAACAAAAAAGTCTAGTTAATTTACTAAATAAAAAAAAGAATCCCCTTTGTGTACGTGCGTCATTGCTCGAAACCAAATCAGATCATCGTGTGCTGATTCCGGTCTGTGTTGCCTTTCAAATGCCACTCGTTTTTCTAGTTTACCATCATTTTATAAAAAAACTGATTGGAATTCATAAAAAAAAAACCAAAATGAAATCTGTTGAAGCTACAATCTCCACAGTCCACTAGAAAACAAATGTATCCTTAATGATGTATTTAATGACGTGTAAGTTTTAATTCAAAACACTAATTGACATTTCTATTGTATTATAGCAGGGTCAGATGAGGAACAATATTTTGATTTCATTACCGGGGCGGCCGGCCTTTTGGCAGTGGCCGGAGTCGGAGTGGCTGCAGCTTCTGCGTACAATTGGATCAACAAACCTAAACCATCACAGTTGCCTTTCGAGTTGGACAACCAGACTTTAGTCGAGGTAAAAAGAAATTCTTGGAATTACTAGAGTACGGTTCTTGTCTGATTCCCCTTAGACACGAATTGATAACACGGCGCCAGATCAATTTCTTCTATATACCCTCGGAGCGATTTTGACAAGACCCTTCGAGGGTCGTAACTGATTTCTTAACTTAACATATTAGTTCATGTTACGCTAGAAAACAAAAAAACCAAAAAATTGCTCAAGAACAGGAATTGGTGTTGCCAATTTGCATAGACTGAAATTATCGCAAGTGGAACATCTCGCCGTGTTTTCTGTTGACTTTTTGAAATGTGACTGTAAAAGATGTGTAACACCTGCATTTCTTAATAGGGCCCAGAATTTATCCATTACTCCCATTTCTCTAAACAAGGAAATGCAATCAAGTTAATTAGCTACATCTACGAGGATGCCAAGACCCTCTACGATGGCTTCCGGCGCGGAGTGCGAGTCTCTAGTAATCCTAGTCTTTTATTATCCAGTGATTCCATTCGTTTCACCTCTTGACCTGTTTTATACTTGGGATCTATAGACAACGGACCCTGTTTGGGATGGAGAGAGGGCCCGACCGACGAGTACCAATGGCTCAACTACCAAGAAAGTTTGTTGCGTGCTCAAAATTTCGGCTCCGGTTTAGTGGCCCTTGGTCTTCGACCTGGTCCCGAGACTCTGGTTGGCATCTACTGTCAGAATTGCCCCGAATGGGTACTCAGCGAATATGGTCTCTACAGCTTCTCCATGGTCATTGTGCCCCTATACGACACGCTGGGACCCGACGCCTGTCGCTACATTATTAATCAAAGTAAGAATTCTTGTTTTTTAATTCCAGTCTGTTGGTTTTGTTTGCTGACATTTTTTGTTTTGTTGACAGCCGAAATGTCGCTAGTTATCTGCGACAATGAGGAAAAATGCAAATTGTTACTCAATAAACCTCCCGACTGCCTCAAACAACTGGTCCACATCAAACCCATCTCGAAAGAGACGGTTGAATTGGCCAAACGTAAAAACATCAACATATTGAGCTTCGAATGTGTCCAGAGAATTGGCGCTGAAAGGAAACACACTCCCATGGTAATACTAGAAAATCTATAACAACATGTTTATGGCTTCAACGGGTTGTTATTATATTTTCTTTCTTTCTAGCCACCCAAACCTGAGGACTTGTGCACCATTTGCTACACTTCCGGAACAACTGGGAACCCCAAAGGTGTTATGCTGACGCACGAAAACGTAGTCTCGAACGCCAGCTCCGTCCTGCTCCAATTGGGTGACGAGAAACCCAATAAAACAGACGTCATGATCTCCTTCCTCCCCTTGGCCCACATGCTGGAACATATTTCCCATGTAGGTGTCTTCATGGGGGGAGGAGCTATCGGTTTCTTTAGTGGCAATATCGCCAATTTCATGGATGACATGATCGCCCTTAAACCTACAATTAGCCCGGCCGTCCCTCGTCTATTCAACCGCATTTACGACAAGGTCCAAAGTGGCCTGAGCCATTCGCCGCTGAAGCGCTTCCTCTTGAACGCGGCCCTCAGCTCCAAGGAAACCGACCTCCGACGTGGAATCGTGGGGAAAAACACTGTCTGGGATAAACTTGTTTTGAAGAAAGTTCAAGACAGCATGGGCGGACGCATCCGATTGATCATTGTCGGTTCAGCTCCACTAGCTGGAGCTGTCTTGAATTTTATGCGTTGCGCCCTGGGCTGCATCATCCTGGAAGCTTACGGACTGACGGAATGTGCTGCCCCCACCACTCTCAGCGTTCACGTATGACGAAAATATTAGATAAGATCGAATTTCTCCAAACTGTTCTAATTTTTTGTAATGTTTATTTAGGGAGACTATACTACAGATCATGTTGGTGCGCCGCTACCATGCTGCGCAATTAAACTGATTGACGTACCCGATATGAATTATTACGCCGCCAGTGGCTGCGGAGAAATTTGTATCAAGGGCACCAATGTCTTTAAAGGTTATTTTAAGGAACCGGAGAAGACCAAAGAGACTTTAGATAAGGACGGTTGGCTTCACACTGGTGACATCGGCACCTTTTTGGACGTATGTTTTGTGGTGTAAATTAATATCCTGCTACTGACAACATAAACATATGATTTGAACTTGCAGAATGGAACGCTTAAAATCATCGATCGCAAGAAAAACATCTTCAAGCTGTCCCAAGGCGAATACATTGCCCCCGAAAAGATTGAGAGTATTTATATCAAAAGCCAATACGTGTCGCAGGCCTTCGTTCACGGCGAAAGCCTCAAGTCTTGCACGGTTGGAGTCATCGTGCCAGACGTGGAAAGCGTCAAACGTTATGCGGAAGAGCGCGGTATTCCCGGTGCCCATTCAGTCCTCTGCAACATGCCTGAAATCAAGCAGCTTATCATGAACGACATCACAGATCTGGGGAAAAAAGGCGGTCTGAAATCCTTCGAACAGGTTTGGCTTTCTGTTATTCTAATTTTAAAATTGCTAAACTTCTTGGTAATGTGTGTTGGCGTGTCTTATTTAGGTCAAAGATATCTACTTGCACCCAGACGCCTTCTCCGTGCAGAATGGCTTGTTGACACCGACACTCAAGTCTAAACGCTCTGAACTTCATTCCTTCTTTAAATCCCAACTCGAGTATGTGTACCGCAAATTCAACTAGGAACGAAACCGCACCGACTGTCTGGTTATCAGTTGGGGCGTTTACGTAATCATATTTGTAGTACAATATTGTATTTTACCATATAAATCTAATAATATTGCTCACCCTATATCGTATGGAAATCTGTATCTCATACTGACTAATTTTCTTTTTCTCTAGTATTTTGAAAGACCCTTTGTAATTTAGACTTTGCTCTAAGATTAAATCCCCCCCCCCCCCCCGAAAACAGTCCAAGAAAGATTTGCCCTTTTAGCACAAAACATGGTCAGCATACGATATGAGCAAAGACGGCAATCTGTTTGATGTACTAAACATTTTTTAAAATTAGAATAACTTTCAGCTTAGCTTTTGGTGTTATTGAAGCATGCTCTTCTTTGCCATAAGCGTTGATATTGGATACATTTTCCTTGTGGACCCCAAATAATGAATTAACCAAAAACGAGAGCATGCGTTTCTCATATTACTAAAAAAAAAGTCGATTAAAAGAAGATTTATCTTTCCTGTCCTATTATCTTCTTTCCTTCTATTTTCTTCAAAAGTCTAAAATGACCGGCCCCAATGACCCATCCAACTCCCAAGTTGCCAAGTTTATATCAACGTACATCTCGCGATAGTTGTTTGGCTCGCAAGAAAACTAAAGTCGGGGGAATTCGAAGAATGTAATTCCCAAAAAACCATTCACGTGAACAGTATTTATGGGAGACGGTATTTTTCGCGATAGCAATTAAGTGATGTCAAGTATTTCTAAAAGTTTCCCAAATAACGTTTTTTTTTTAAAGTAACATTTTCCAGGAATGATGTATACAATTGTGAATTACATGGCGATTGCAGAAACGGAGTGAGAGAAATGGTGATTGTTTAGTCTATTCAGAATCCAGCTTTATTACGTAAAAGAAGTAGTAAACTAATTTGTTGCAGCATAAAGAAACAAAGTTGGGATATCCATCCTAGTATCCCATCCTGATCCTCAATGGAAGGGATCAATTATTCCCAAGATGAAAAGAGTCCTCAACGAATATGAAAAGTGGTAAGTCCAGGCTTAACAAAAATTAGACTCGAACATTTTCTCTTTCCCCGAAAGGTATCATAGGTATATAACTATTCACCTGTGTATATATAAAGTTCGACGCAATTTGAACTCTCTGAATATGATAATTCGAAAAAGTAGATCGTAGACTGAACAAACTCGTCAAACGAGATTTTCTTTTTCAAACGAGTTTCAGTTCAAAAACGAAGTATAGGAATAGCTTAAACTCAATAAGAGTGTGTATACCTAGCGTTAGTTGTCTTCTACAGATTGCGCTATGCTTTCCACCTTTTCGCACTTCGTCATCCCAGGTAAACTCTTCGAATTTCAATTCCCCAAATGATTAATCAACAGATTAGAGATTATTCAGTATTTTCTTATAGCTCTTGTATATTTGTTTACGTAACTAAAATACTAAATTCACCATCTAAAGTGACGCACGAGCTTAAATTTAAGTTTTTTTAAGAGATTCAGTTCCGAAAATCTTGTTTGATTTTAATGTCTCTAAAAATTGGTTGATTGTCCAATTAATTTTAGATTTCTAATGGAATAGTTTTTTTTAAAAAAAGAAATAAAATGCGCCAGTCCTTCCTCATTGGGCAATCCGGATCGTGCCATCACGTGATCTCTCTAGTCCTTCCCCTTTTTTCTTCCCCCTATACAGTATACAACAACAAATCGATATTCGCTTGTTGTAGTAGTGGCCCGTGTTCGTGGTGGCCAGAAGGTGCTGACGTTTTCAGTTGGTCCTGGAACATACGAGTGCTACGTACGTACCATTTCATCATCCCGATACTGCAGCAGTGTATGCGTTTTGTTTTGTTCGTAAATTATACGACAAAACTTCTTTCATGTTTGCTGCCGCCACAGACGAGTTTGCTCACGGTAAAACATTTTTGAAGCTGAAAATTGTGATGGCCAAAACGCGTAGTGTCTCTCGTCATTTCTCTTATTTAGTTGCCTTGAAAAATTGGTTTAGTAAATAGTGACAAGTGAAAGTCTAATGTTAAGGCTGCTCGAATTCAAGGTCATGGGTGTTTTGTTTTGTTTTTATTAACTCGTACCAATTTGATACCCTCGAAATGTGATACGAAAACCGGTTCATTATGCATTTCATTGATTCAAAGTGTTTCTCTCTTGCTATTGGTGGAAATGTTGGCATGAACAACGTAACTAAAATCACGCCACTTTCTGTCATACGTGACTCCCGGCCTCCCGCCAATTGTTGCCAACATTTTTTTGTTATTGGGAATTCTTTGTTGTTTTGTGTAGTCTAAAAGAATCGATGGATTGCTGCAAAACAAGAAATCCGAACCTTCATCTTCTTTTAATTCAATTTCCTTATTAATTTCTCACAGACAAGGATGAAGAACAACAATATTATGATTTCATCAGCGGGGCGGCAGGGATGTTGGCCATTGCTGGAATCGGAGTGGCGGCTGCTTCTGCATATTACTGGGCCAGGAAGCCACGTCCATCCCAACCGCCTTTTGATCTCCAACATCAGACGATTGTCGAGGTGAATAACAAAACATTGAAAAATACTGTGCGACTGTCGTCTGTTATTATCGCTGTTCAAAGTGCAGAATTTCCGCTTTCATCACCAGGAAATCGATGGTCCTTAGTTGAAGAGGGACACTAGACCCTTTGTCCTTTCGAAAATGTTCTGGTTGTTTATCGCTCATTCAATTATTTCCCTATGTCTGGAACTGACCATAAAAATAATTCATTCGTTATTAGCCCTGACGAAGCGCAAGGTCATTGACGAGAGTATATAGCCAAGACAAAATTCCCTGATGAAGGATCTGGTCATGCATCAAAAGTGGGAAATTCTTTTTTCTTTAATCCAAGGTTATTTTTAAATAAAAGGCTAAACCTTGAAAAGAAATAGAAAAAAAGGGAAATAACCTGTTCATTTCTACAAGTACGCCTGGTATATTTTTTCCTGAAAAGATGTCCCCTTTTCACTAACTTCTTAACAATTAGTCAGAGATATTAGCTTCGGTTAAAGAAAGTGCACGCATTATTTTAGCGGGCCATTTTTCGGTACTGCTTGCCAATCGCGTGTATCGATCTAAACCTTTAATTAGATGAAGAATCCCAACACACTTTTCAGGATTTTTAACCTTTTTCTTTAATTTTGTAAGGCATATCTCAAGGAATATTTTGTTTTGCATTTCAACTGATTTTTAAAATTGTTTGTCAAGTGTTTTCGTGACGATTTTAAAGTTCAGGTTCTATGCAGGGCCCAGAATTGATCCACTATTCCAGATTCACACAAAAAGGCAATGGAATGAAATTTATGCGCTATCTCTACGAAGATACCAAGACATTGTACGATGTATTCCCGCGCGGAGCGCGAATCTCAAGTAATTAAATATCCTTTTAATCGTCATTCTTGTAAAATATGTGATACTAACCCTTGAACTTGATGTATACAGACAACGGGCCTTGCTTGGGATGGAGAAACGCCACAACCAAGGAATATCAGTGGATGAATTATAAGGAAACCATGTCGCGCTCTCAAAATTTCGGTTCCGGTCTGGTGGCTCTTGGCCTTAAACCCGGACCGGACACTCTGGTGGGCGTTTATAGTCAAAACAATCCCGAATGGGTGTTGAGCGAATATGGTCTCTACAGCAACTCCATGGTCGTCGTACCGCTTTACGATACTCTGGGTCCCGATGCTTCTCGTTTTATTATCAATCAAGGTACATTTAAACCACATTTCAACCACCTGTTTTTGGTCAACTAACGTCAATATTTTTAATGATTTCTGCAGCTGAAATGTCACTTGTTATTTGTGAGAATGAAGAAAAATGCAAGTCCTTGCTCACCGATACGCCCGTCTGTCTCAAAATCATGGTTCATATCAAACCGATCTCTAATGCAACCGTCGAGTTGGCAAAAAGTAAAGGCATCACCACCTTGAGTTTTGAATATGTGGAAAACCTTGGAGCTCAAAACAAACACAAACCTACGGTAGTCTCTGCCAATCTGCTGCCAATATAAATGAATTAAATTTCGCGCTTTAACGAAATCTGTTTTTTTTTTTCTTTCTTTCCCCTGCTTGACGCAACAGCCCCCCAAGCCGGAGGATTTGTGCATCGTTTGCTACACATCAGGAACGACAGGAAATCCCAAGGGAGTCATGTTGACGCACGAGAATGTGATTGCCGACGCCAGCGCCATTTTACTTCACATGGGCGACGAGAAACCCAACAAGACGGACGTCATGATTTCCTTCCTTCCACTGGCCCACATGCTGGAACGTATTTCACATTTAGTTCTCTACATTGGAGGGGGTTCGATCGGCTTCTTCGGGGGTGACGTCCGTAATTTGATGGATGACATGGTCGCTCTTAAACCAACAATTACGCCGGCCGTCCCTCGCATATTCAACCGCATTTACGACAAGGTTCAAAGTGGCCTGAAGAGCTCGTCCGTTAAGCGCTTCCTCTTTAACACAGCCCTCAGCTCCAAGGAGAATGATCTGCGGCGTGGCATTATGGGGAAAAACACCATCTGGGACAAACTTGTTTTGAAGAAAGTCCAGGATGCAATGGGCGGACGCATCAGACTTATTGTTGTGGGTTCGGCTCCACTAGCTGGGGCTGTCATGACTTTTATGCGATGTGCCCTCGGATGTGTCATCATTGAATGTTACGGACTAACGGAATGTGCCGCCCCGACTACTCTCACCGTGAACGTAATTATAACAAAAAGAAATTATTACGAACCTTTTAATTCCAATCAACTAAAATTACCTTTGATTTCCAGGGAGATTTCACCCCAGAACACGTAGGCACGCCAATTCCTTGCTGCGCAATCAAATTGGTTGACGTACCCGATATGAATTACTTTGCTGCCAGCGGCCGTGGTGAAATCTGCATCAAGGGCACCAATGTCTTTAAAGGCTACTTTAAAGATCCTGAAAAGACTAAAGAAACTATAGACAAGGACGGTTGGCTTCACACCGGTGACATTGGCACCTTTTTAGACGTATGTTTGTGTTGTAAGGACTATAAGATCCATGGCTGATTCTATTTTCGTCCCATAGAACGGAACCTTAAAAATCATTGATCGCAAGAAACATATCTTCAAGTTGTCACAGGGCGAGTACATTGCTCCCGAGAAAATTGAGAGTATATACATGAAGAGCCAGTACGTTGCACAAGTCTTCGTACACGGTGAAAGCATCAAGTCATGCGTCATTGGAGTAATTGTACCCGATGAAGAATTCATCAAACAGTATGCGGAAATCCGGGTTTTTTTCGGGAGCTTCTCCGTTCTCTGCAACGTGGCTGAAATCAAGCAGCTTATACTGAACGACATCACAGAACTGGGGAAAAAAGGTGGACTGAAATCCTTCGAACAGGTGAGATAAATGATTTTTATTTAGATTTTTCTTGTCAACGGGCATTTTATCAACAAAATTGTATACAGGTCAAAGATATCTACTTGCACCCAGAACTCTTTACAGTTCAAAACGGTTTATTGACACCGGTACTGAAATCTAAACGTCCGGATCTTCGTACTTACTTCAAGCGGCAACTTGAGGAAATGTACAGCAAACTTGACTAACAAGAATCTATTCTTCTATCTACAGCATGTCCTGCAATCTTATCTGTTATTATATTTGCCAATCTTTTGATTTGCCGAATACAATAATTGCTACAGGGAAATATACATTTTCTATTAGAAATTGATGAAAACATTTCACATTCATCCCCAACCCAATGAACCCATTGCTCTGCCCAACCCTTGCGCAACTAAAACATTCATTGGTAAAAACTAGTAATAATGCTGAATTTACGAAGCATTAATTAATCTTCATGTAGCAAGAGTCCATTTACACTAAATAAAATGAAATAAATGAATTTTTATTTGTTTACAAAAAAAGTAAAATTCTCGAGAAAACAACGGCAACCCTGTTAGCTCTTGAATGTTCCTCCATCACTGTGGTCTGCACTACGAGCACTTTTCTGAATTTCATTTTCTCTTCAAAATTTCATTTACTTATAAGGAAATTAATAACCGAATAGTAAGACCTTTTATATGCTACCTTTTATATGCTAGTGGGCTTTGAGGGAATTTTCTGATAAAGTGTAAGGTTGTTAGGGACTAAATAGTTGACTGAAAAATAATTTGCAGTGTATGCTAGCACGTGCGGCTGTTCTGGCTTCTGGATTCATTGACTGTTGAAGATATAGAAGTATCAATATTGACTAATTTAATAATAACTGACAGTAAGTATTAAATATTTATTACTGTAGATTTGAAACTTAAATGTTTAAAAAACTCTTATTTGCCAATTTATAGGTTAAACCTTCCCGTCTGGTTACATAAATATGGCGGCACCAGATGAGTTGGTGGAACCAACTAATACCATTTTAAGGAATCAAGTTTCCATCGAACAAGACAGAATTGTTGACAGAGAACTCTTAGCAAAGGCTGTAACAATGTCAAGTGAAGCGAGATTGATTGATTTTGCATTTATGAAGCAAATTTCATCCAACGATTTCCCTTTAGTTGGAATCATGGTGGCAGACCTCCTAGACAGTATTTCAATACCTGTTTCACTTAATGTAGGTTTGGATATATGTGTTCATTGTTAAGTTCTTTAATGAGACTGTGTATTTTTAGGATTTTTCAAACTTAAAAAGAAATTCGGAAAAATCTTTCTATGGCCAAGGATACAACATCTCATATGATACTTCTCTGAGAGATGCTTTGGAAATCGATGGTTCTAGAGTTTGTCCTTTAACACATGCAAACATTGAATTATCATCACTAATTATTCAACACCTTGGACTGCCCAGCAATGAACTTTTGAATGTTCGAGCAAAACTTAGAAAACTGCTTTTGTATGAAATTGGTGGGCATTATATCTTTGATTCCAATCAATTAGGTAATATCTTTATAATTTTAAATTCTTTAAGGATATTACTATAACACTTTTGCTTGTGCTTAATTTATAGATACCATTGGAACAGTGATCCTTCAAATACCTGTTGAAGAAGGTCACGAAGGTGGGCATTGGAAGGTACAACATAATGGTCCGAGTCAAACGTTTATGAATGATTCAAAAAGCGACACAAATTTTTATTTGTCGGAATTTTACGGCAAATGCAAACATTCAATGGAAAAAGTAACTAAAGGCTGCAATGTGGCGCTTGTCTTCGAAATCGTGTGTACCAATGCCAAGACTACTATCCCTTTGGATTATCCAGTTATATTAACTGCCTTAAAGGAGATCAAACAATCACTTAACCCTTGGACACTTGATTTTCCGGAAGAAAACCTGAGCAATAACGAATTTCTGTGCCTTGAGAAATCTTGGGACAAACAGGTTTTATATTTTGATCTACAGGAAAACTACGAAAAACGAGACCTCAAGTTTCAGCTCCTTCGAGGAAAAGATAAAAACTTGGCCCACCTTCTCCAGTGTTGCTCATTTCTCGACGTACATCTTGTTAATTTGATACAACAGGAAGCAGGAATCCCTCAGCCACACACTGCTGATTCCGTAGAATCATCTGGAAATGTTGGTCAAGAATTTTCCTGGCAATGGATCGACACTGAAGACAACATTCGGAATTTGGCCTTGAAATTAGATTTGGAGCAGCAATGTGTTGGACCCTTTCGACCCCACGTCAATTCAAATACAGTTATTCAAGAAACTGAAGAAATGACGCAGGAAGAAGATTCTAATTCCGAAATGACAACTGTGAAACGATGCTCATATCGCAGCGTATTGGTTATCTGGCCCAAACATCATTCGGTGTGGATGTATTGTCGTTACGGTTTACCTTCACTGATAACCCGAATGGAAAATTTACTTGCTTCGACGTCACAGTGGCAAGAAGAGGAACGTAAAAGGGTAACTCGGGACTTGCGTCAGTTAGTCCATTATTGCTGCGCTCAACCTAAATTGGTGTGGACCAACATCGATATGCAAAAAGGCGAATTGACGTGGAAATTGCTGTATTTCTGCATCACACTACGAGCTCGTGAAGAAGGTCTCACTTTGTTGAAGACTCTGGGCGCCGATTTTGAAGAACAATGTCAAGAATTGCTTGAAATTAGTACGGAGGCGTTTGAAGGAATTCAAAATGAACTAGTAGCTGAAGCAATAGCTAAATTCCAATGTGTAATTGCAGGTTAGATTAAATAATTTTTTTTTATTTTTGCATTGATTGTTGAAATCTCGTTTAATGCCTTTTTACAGGCTGGGTTGACATGGCCGAACTGGTAAAACGGATGATAACCCCAAACCGGATTTTAAAGCAGTTGATTCCGATTATTAAATTGGCTGAATGCCTGCTTGATGTCAATTGTGTGGAAGGAGCCAAGATGATAGGAGATACAATTTCGACCTTCTTCATCAATATGGAACATGGAGGACCAGCGTCTCAAGCTTCTCAAGCGTCAACGGTTACACTTTTGTGTGTAAAAGCATACCTCGGCATGGTTCTTACGCTAGAGAGAAATCCGAAGACTTCCGATCTCACAAGAATGGAATCTTTCGTTATCTTCTTTTCTAGGGTATGTTTTCAATTTCGCCCTGATCCAAAAACATTTCAAATTATTTATTTATTCTCTTTTAATATTTTTGTTATCCATTTTGATTTCCCAGTTACGGTCATCAGTGCAGTGTCGCTTGGTGTTAGATTTGGAAGCTCCAAATTCATTGATAAAGATGACTTTATCTTCCGGATTCATGTTCCACGACATGTGCAAGATTTTGTCTCATGATTGCAACTTCTACGCGCCACCCGTCAAGCTCAACGCAGAGGGTTTGTTGAAATGCTATATTCGATTCGGAAACGTCGATTGGCTTCAATCACTAATCAACAAAATATGCCGAGCTCCCCAACCATCAGAAATCGCAGAGAAATTCAATACTTCCAAGATTAATTTATTGACAAGAATTATTTCTTCATCGTCGCTCGTGGAATTGGCCGAATCTTCTGTACCCGCCAAGTCTACGATGATTTCGTTAGTGAAAAACTATCTGTTGTTGTTGGTTGACCACTTTTCAACTCTAATTGGAAAAGATTATCAAGTTCTGGTTCCTGAGACTCCTGATGTTGACATGCCTCGACGTGAAACTTTGCAGAAAAGCTTGTCATCGTGTATCCTGTTTTTTATGCGGATGGATCCGATTAATTTTTCAACGGAGTCACTCTACTGGTCACTTATCTCGTTGCTACTTGCCAAACTTACAATTCCTCAGTTGTTTCATTTCTTGATCCAACTCTTTCAAGGTTTCACGACCACCCAGCATGGCCTCAAAAATGGCATCATTAAACATGTCTGCGAATTCCTCTTAACTCGAATGAAAGAAAATGTAACAGTGATGCATAGCCGAGAAGACATCCTCAATGTGACAAGGTGTTTCATTCAGACAGGAAGCAAATCACTAATCCGATCGTTTCTGGAGCAAGTTTGTGCAAACGAAATAATTGGATTTTGGACCCATACCGACAAGCAGAAGTTGTTCAAACTCTTGGTGTCGTCCTGTGATGTTTGGGGACAACTCTCTTCATCGAAGAAGTTAATCGTTTTGGAAACCTGTAACTACATCGTCATAAACGGAATTAATGACATCATCCGAAAGTTGGATTCTCCAAGTGCTTCGACCAACATCACACCTATACTCTTCGAGTGTGTCCAACTTTTCATTCTGACCGAAAGGAATCGTTTCTCTGATGGACTGCGTTGCGTTGCCTTTGTGTTTCAAGCTCTCGTGGCCAAGTTATCGAATTCTCAGTTAATGGACCTTGTGATGGGCGTTTTCGTGATGGAAAAAAACGAATTTCCCGCTACAAGAAAAATCTCCCGCTTGTACAGTTGGTATCTCGATACATGCAGGCGATTCTTTAGCCTAAACTTTGTGCCGTTAGTTGAAACGGATTTGGAAATAATAGTCAAGATATTTGATTGTCTGCTGTGGCTGAATGATGATATTTGCTGGAAGAATTTCGCCTTTCAAGTTTGCGAATCTTTCCCTACAGAGGAAAGTAATCTCTTTGTAGTTGTTATTGTGAGCAGTGATCCCTTTCGAAAAGCTCTGTTGGATTCCCCTTCCGCTTTTAACGCCATCATCACTATCCTTAACCATTGGATCGATGCCTCGGTTTCTAAAAACGAACCTCCTTTCATATGGAAGCAACACAAAGCTGTCGTGCATGGGCATCCTCAAGTGGAAGCTTTTCTTCGTTCACATGAAAAGCGAATGTTTTACTACAAATTTACTTCCACCAAAGAAGCTCAACATTTTTGCACCGAACTGAAAGTGAATGGTCCCTTGAATGGATTCAGTGTCAAAGCGACGACGCGGTCAAAAAATTCCAGCTCTGGAAAAGTGGCTTACTGTGAATTATTAAAAAATCGGAGTCATCACAAACATTTATTGCTGGAATTCGACAAAAGGAAATCCGAGGTGGAAGGATTGAAAAAATTGCTTGCAAGCTTATTAGAAGAGCGTGACACAGCCAACTTAAGCCCACTTGAACTCGCTCGTCCAGAAGAAACGGATGAATCCTCATCAAGCGAAATAGATAGTGACTTATGCATCGTGTATGAATCTTCAGCGGTCAAACGAAGGAAGATTGACATACCCACCTTTACCGTGGTTGCCTAAAATTTCGATTTTGAATGGATTGCTTTTTAATTACATTGTTTTTTTGGTGAAGCACAGTGACACTTTTTGTTTTTATGTGGAATTCGACACCTTTTGATTCTTATTTTTGTTTAATTTATGTTGTTTTTTAACGATACTTGGTTGTGTGGTCAATTGACACAATAAATCGTTACAAAGAAGAATTTTTTGAAATTTACAATTCGATCAGTCGAGATTTTTGGATATTTTCTAGCGATCCGATATTTAATTGAGATTTATCATAATGTGTTTCTTTTAGGTTTTAGAACTTTTGCGGAACTATGGACTTAATGAAAAACTGGAAGAATTTGTTTAAATCTGCAAAGTTCTGTAAATATTTATCTGCTATTTAGGTCATTGTAGTCTTGTGTGTGAAAAACATTTTTCCACATCTACAGCATTGTGTCTGTCTTGAGGTTTTGGTCACTCTTAATTAGTCATTTAATTTCAGGTAAATTTGTAAATTCTTTGCCATTGTGCTACAATTTGAAATATTTGATAAAAGAAGAGGTTGCTTTTGATTATGAGATTTTGTAAGTCACCATCTCCTTATATCTCCTTATACCTAACTGATGAAACTGATGTTTAACAGCTTTTTTATAATATCTCTTTTAGAGTGCGCCATAAGGGACCTGGAGAAGAAAAGGTGAAACATAAATACTTGATAGATTACGAATATTTTGGTTTATTTTATTTTATTTTCTGTCCAGTGTTTTCAATCGTCCGTACTCCGTAGATGCCAAGGGCTGTCACCAGCTGTCAAAATATTCAGTGTGTTTAGGGATTTAACTATTCAGCCCTGTATTGGTAGGGGGAGGGGGGGGGGTCATCAATTCTTGAGACGACATTCCGCTTGACATTTCTTTTCCTTCAAGACGCCGTCCGAGAAGGTTACCTTAGCCATTGGCTTATGGCGGGGCATTTTCTTTCCTCACATTTTTCACTGGTAATTCCTGTTTTTTTTTTTCATTAAGATTACTGAATTTAAATTGTGTGTGTGCCGTGTGATTAATTTACGGGTTAGCCTACTTGTTTGAAACTTTGTTTCTGATAGTAATTAAGTTTTAATTTTTCTATTAACAGTCTGGTGTGAGCTTCTTCATTGCATTACGTGCACGTGATCGCTGCCTCGTCATGAAGAGGGTCTCTACTATTTTGCAAGACAACTAAGATGAAAAGAGGAAATTTGAAAAGGTAATTAAGTACTTGTAAGTTAAATCAAGAAGTCAATCAAGTACCATTTTAGAATTTTGTTCTTGATGTCGGAAGACAAGTGACATCTTATTTTGGTTTTCCATGCAACAAAAACTTCATAGAAGCGGTTTCTGTGAAAATTTTTTTGTCAGTTAGTAATTAAACAACCACATGGTTAGAATTTTGCTTGAATTTAAGTCTACATAAGTGTGCTACATTTGCTTGTTCTTTGCTTAGAATTAACCTGGGTAGTACATAAAACTCTTGATTTATATTGTCAAGTACTTTATGCATCTAAATGAGAGCTTTTGTGAAAAAATCTTGATCAGCTTGTGTTGTGGGTTAGCATTTTGCTTAAATTTAAGTGGACATATTTGTGCCACATGTGTGTTTGTCTATAATTAACTAAGGTTGTACATTGAACTCTTTGATATTAACTTGACAGTTGAAAAGTACTTTCTGCTTCTAAATAAGACCTTGTGAAAAAAAAGGCAGTTTGTGAAGAAATGAGCAATTTTTATCAAGTAGAATATTCCGTTTTTCTTCTAATACTAAAAAATATCATTGGTTTATTAATTTTTTTTTGTTATATAGGTTTCCTTGTTCAGTTTATGAGCTGTTAATGGTGTTGTCTGGTGTTCAGTTGAGAGATGCCTTGAGATGGATGATCAACTGCTGCTGAGCCTCTTAGTCATAGTCTTTTTGGACGCGGAGAATGGAGACGCTGGCCGAGTACGTTTAACTTGGCCATTGCAGGCAACTTTCTCTCTTGACATGGTAATCATATGGTAATAATTCCTGCCTTTATTCCTCAAGGTTATTAAATTTAAATATTTTGTGTGGTGAACTTACAGGGATCATGGCTTGTAACTTAAACTTGCATGGTTAATTGCTAATGGTAATTTTTCTTTTATCTAATGGTTTAATTTGATAATTTCTAATGATTCTTTAATGGTTATTTCTCTGGTCCTGAGGTCTGCTGTTCATTTTCTCCAAAATGTCATCTCTTGGTTTATGTTGCACGTTTCGTCACATTCAGTACTTTAGAATAGTAAAAGCAATAATTTTGATTAACTTTGAAATCTGAAGACTTTATTTCTAAATTAGAATTCTATTACTTTATTTCTGAGATTAAGTTTTTATTTTTTTATCAACAGTCTTGTGGAGTTTAAAAGCTTCTTTATTGCTTTACGTGTACGTGGTCATTGCCGTTTAATGAAAGTTCTCTAAGAGGGTCTACTACATTGCAAGACAACATCGTGATGGAAATAGGAAATCTAAAATGGAAAAGTAATAATGTAAGTATTAGTGAGATAAATCAAGGGTTAGCATTTTTCTTATTTTTTTTTTTTCAATTTATGTGTGCTACCTTTGCTTGTTGTCAGTTAAGAATGTACTGAAGTTAAACATTAAGTTCTTGATTCAAATGACATGGCAATTACTAGGGCAATCCTGCTTATAAATAAGACAGCTTTTATGAAAAGGTTCTAATCAGATGGTAGATTTGTTAATTGTTTGACTTATCAAAACAGAAATTTAAATTCCCTTCATTCTTTAAAAGATTAAATGAAATTGTGATGATGTGATGATCTTAGGCCATCTTCTTTATATTTTTCTCCAGTTAAATCATGGAAATCTTAAGTGTATGATCGCCTTAACTGTTAAGTATTTGAACCATTTATTATAATTGCAATCTAAAATTAAACTTGCATTTTTTGTTTTACTTTGAAAATATAGGTTTCCATGGTCAGTTTGATGTTTGAGCTGGTTTGCTGTGGCTGTTTGGTGTGCAGTGATCTTGCAGGAGAAATGCGTTAAAAAGGTGATTGTGTAGACTTGCTTAAAATGGGAAAAAAGAATTATTTTGATTCAATGAATAAGATAATTGTTTTGTTGTAGTCATGTTGTTTAGAGTTTTTTTTTTTTTTTTTCAGGGATTAAGTGCCGCAACAAGTTGGCAACATGGCAATCTTATGCTACTGAGCCTGACGCCGTCTTCTAAGGAAACTGTCAGTTACATTGTTCGTGCGGTCGACTTCAAAATTCTTCACAAATATCTCAAAGGTAATTTAGTTTTCAGTTCATTAGGGTTTCTGAATGTACAGACAATTAACAGAAAGAAGATTTAGAAGAATACAGATACACATTGGTCAATCTGTCATGCCTATGATATATTTCTGTCGTGGTCACAGAGTCTTATCCCAGTAGGTGTTTTTGTCTCTGATTGGGGTTAAGTGATAGGAATTATGTAGATAATTGAATTGTAAAATAGTACTTTGATCTATGATAATAATTAAGGTTTTTTTTTTCATGTAGGATTAATGGTTTGGTGAGACTGAGCTTTTTCATGGTGGTCGAAAGTTCACATGGAGCCAACTGGTGAAGGGTGTGGTGAGGTGTTACATCATGACTGTGCTGGTGTGGGGAAGTGCTGCATGCCATCTGTGGTGTTGGTATGAAATATTTTTATTGCTTTAACTGTTTTTATTTTATTGCTTTAACTATAAAGTGTTTGAATCCTTCATTTCATATTTGTTGTCTGAAGTTAAAACTTGAAATTATTGTTTTGCTTCGTAAATTTTCATTGGAATTTTTTTCACATTTCGAAGTGTTATTCTGTTAATTGATGTTCTTTTGCTCTTTAGTGTGCAGTTCATTTTTGGGTAAGATTCTTTTTTCATATTACCTATAGATGACTTTGAGAAAATTACAAAGACTGACCTTCATTGTTGTCATGCAGGTGGTTGTATTGCAGCCAGCTGGTGAGAGGGAGTTCAAGTTGAGTTGAGCTGAAGGTTAATGAACCAGTCGATAATGCTGGTGTTTAAAGTTGAATATCAATGAAGACATCTTGAAATGGTAATTTGGCTGTTACGTGTTGTAACTGAGGAAGTTTCATGAAGATAATTAAAATATTATAGCAGGTTAATAGTTTTTCTGAAAAGATAGTTGCTTGCTGAATTGTAATTTTCTTTTTGATCTAACTAGAACATTGTATTCCCCTTTTTTGTGATTTTCGACATTTGTTGCTGCTCGGATTCGATTAATTTTTAAACTTAACGGGACATGACTTTTCTTTCTTGTCTTCCATCACATGTTTTTTTTACAGCTGATACAAGCTTGTAAAAAAGACATATGTTAATTAATGATTTTTCTTTTTCACTACAGGACTTGGGTGACAATGTGATTTTCAATATGCTGCATGCAGTTTTTGTTATCAATAAGTGGAGAAGTATGACTGGAAGCAAAGCTGCAAGAAAAGGAAATGGTAATTGGACTGAAGTATTATTCATGACTTGGGAAGTGTCTAGTTTTTTATTGAAATGTTCTGTCAAAAGAATAACTCCAAACTGATGAAGGAAATTAGTGGTGGAATTTTATTAAGGAAAAGTTAAATGTTAAATTCATGGTTTTCCTGTCTACCTAGTATAATATCCCTGTTTATTCTAATAGGTCTCGGAGGAAATGTGCAGTCGTTTCGCAGTCTGACTCCTGTTCAAGCTGTTCCTATCCTGGATTGTGCTGGAATCTTTGAAGTAGCTGATCCTGAAGGTGTTATGTTGGAGTTTTCTTGAAGAAGCTGATGTTGGTGTTATCTACTTACTGTGCCAGTGCGACGTGTCGATAAAAATATTGCAGCCATGTAACATGTGATTGAAGTAACCTTAAGCTATTTTGTTTTCTAATATGGTTTGTTGCAAACTGATGCTAGGTTAAAAGTTGTGGTTTCTGATTTTTCCCTCACCCCACTTTTTTTAAATAATTCTTGAGATGTTGAGGCTAACTTGCAATATTTCGTTGTGCGTTGAAATTTCTTTTTGATATTTTATTCACAACTAGCGTGAAATGTTGAAATAAATAAAAACAACAACATTTATGAAATCGAATTGTTAAATAACTTAATCAAATAAAAAATATATTCTAATATTTCAATAACAAAATTTAAATTAATTGAGTAATTATTAATTTAAATAAATTAACTTTGGATCAATTAATTTAATTTCTACAATTTTTAGCCAAAATGATGGAAATTTAATTAACGAAGCGTCCGGTTCAAGACAAATGTTGATCTATAAGCAATTTATACCCAAATAAAACAAACCTAACAAACTCCTTTTATCTCATTTGGGTGATAAACTGCTTTTGAAACTTGCACACACAGTCAATAAAGACAAGGGGAGACACTGCCTTAAGTGAATGCAGCCAGGGAGATTACCTGGCCAATGGTTAAGAGAAACCAGAAAAATAGAGAAGAGTTGAGGAACAATTCGAGAGCGATTAACCATAGTAGGCTTCCGGCTTAGACATCCAACAACTACCAGTCTTGAATTACAGCTTTCTCTTTTCAGTTTTCACCAATAGATGAAGCCCATGATAAGTAGCGAAGGAGTTACCCTGTTGGCAGAATGAACATTTATTAGGATGGCAATAATTTTAAATTAGATTTTAGCGACAGAAAGCAATACCTCAAATCAAAAGGGCCTGTTTAAGGAAGTAAAAAGGGGTGAGAGCAGCAAACGGGCTACCAAACAAAGGACCTTGTTGACTGTATACCCATTGTCCTTTTTCTTCAAAGACGTGACTTCTCATTAAGTATGTCATGCAAAATTACAAACCCAAGAACCTGTAAATAAAAAATAAAAAATTAAGTCACCTTGTTTATAATTTGTGTCATCAATGTGCTATTATATAGACACCAGTGCAGATCAATACTTTAAATACATATTAGACTGCAACAAAGAAAGTTTGGTGACATGACAAGTAAAATTACACACTGAACTACCAATCAGTTATCCAAGGTTTAGAAGATGGAATGAGAGATTGGTCCATGCTGGGGTTGGTGATCTAGCAAGTCCAATATAATCAGTCGATAATTATGATGAATCCTTATAAAAGATGAGAACAATATATATTTCAGCAATACTTGATTAAGCTAGTGTTGGTTGTTACCTCTGTCATTTGGATGACACATTCAGTAGGATAGCTACCAAAATTTACAGCACAATAGTTGACAGTAGGCTGCATGCCCCTTTCACATTTTCTCCTGGAAATTAATGAGAAATATGAAGGTTATTAAACACATATACAAAAAGAACACATGCCCAACAAATTGCACACAAAATATATCCAATTTACCAACGAATTCATTGGTAATTTAAAAAAAAAATAGCTGTGGCTGAACTGTTGACAACGAGCCGCCATAAGCACATATCAACACAATATCCTTCACGCCATCTATTAGACACGTCCAAAACTGACCGGCTTTAGATAGTAAAAAAGTCACAAAAGTAATCAAAAAGACCATTTCTGTTTGCTTAAACTGGCAAAGGAGTCTTTAGAATTGTGCAGAGAACAAAGCTCACTTTTTAGTTTTATGCAAATTTTCCGGAAGTATACCGGAAGTAAGCGATAGCGCCTCAACCATTGAGCTGCCGACCAAATAAACCAAATATTCGTGATCTACGTGAGATTTGGGGTCGATTAGATGTGATTTAAACGAAATCCATATTTTGGCCAAAATCGAGAATTTTCCTGAACTATAGGTCAGGAAAATTTTCAAAACCGGAAGTACGAAAACGTACAAAAGAAAACATGAACTTTACCACAAATTTGACAAGGATCACGAATATGTGGTTATTTTGTTTGTCAAATGAATATTTACTGAACTACTGACTGAAAAGAGAAAACCGGAAGTAGAAAAAAAAACACATTTTGAAAAATCTAACAAGTGAGCTTTGTTGCTGAAACAGAAACTGACAGTTATCAGTCACCCAAAAAATTTTTGAAGTAGCATTGAGAAATCTCAACAGAGATGTGCAAAGTAAACGTAACTAAACTGATTCTGACAGGTAAAAAATTATCAGTCTATGCCGTCTAGTGTCAGAAAGAAGAAACGTTTAAAATTAAACATGAAAACAATGTCCGCTCTAGCTCGTTGACACTCAGTTGAAAGAACTGACAAAAAAAGGTAACAAATAACTTTGATACTCACATAACGTTCTCCTTGCAAAATTTCACCAACAAGCAATGAAGCAACCACACAGCATCACAACTGTCAGACGAAATCCCAAGGTGATGATGGACGCCAGTTCAACTTCTACACACTTCAACAACCACACAACTTCACCAGTCCAACTTCTACTCTGAAGACAATGCAGTGATATTGGTTCATGTGCCTTGTCTTCAAGTGATTCCAGTCATTTCAGCACCTGGGCAACAGGGCTTGGATAGTGAATTGCTGAAAGGAAAAACACCCAGCTGGTTAGGAAAACCTGCCAGTTATTCAGAATGCTTTTCTATTCACCGCAGCATACTACAAGGCAACAGCAAATGTTAAGTAAATCTCTAAAATGATGGTGAAAATGAATTTTTTCCACACTACCCTATCTGACAACAACCGACAACAACATTATGTAGGCTAACTGGCTCATTTGATTCTCACTCTAGGAACTGGACATCTAAATAATCACCTATCACCTCATTAGCTTTATTCCTGTAATTCTGCACTTTGTCTTACTTGTGATAAATCTTTCTTTTTTTCTGTAGGTTACAATGACCATTGATAATTGGAGAGCCGCATTGGAATGTGACAGGTTGTCTGGGCTAAAAGCCCTACTAAATAGATTCCTTTGGGGAAACTTTGTTTGCTCCTAAGTTACACAGTACACAACTACACATGATAAGTTACTTAAAAATAAATTCAGATTAGGAATTCGAGGTAAGTTTAACCGATTTTAACTAACACAAAATTTAGCTAATGATTCTTAATGCGTTCTTGGCTCAATTTTTCAGAAGATTTCAGCTAAAGTTGAGTTGACCTAGGTGCAGCCTCAGTGCTTGTGAAAACAGAGAACAAACAGGACAATCCAATAATGCAAGCTATGTCTTCATAAACTAAATAGTTTGTATTTGCAAGGTACTTCTTTTGTCCAGGATTAAAAAAATCATTACTGTGGCATCTAATGTATAACATTTCAAATTAACAATCTGCATTCAAGTCATAGATAATCTCTAAAATATGACTACATTCTCCAGATCCAATTCTTTGCTGTTATTTATTTTGCAGACAACTGCAAGACAGTACTATCACTCAAGTGGTTATGGTGAGTATCATTTAATTAAGTAGGCTACTGTTTTAAGGAAATGTAAGATTGATAAATTAGATAAAGTTTATTGTGACGGAACAATTTTATTTGTCATACGTATTAATCGTATTATATTACTAGTAAACAATATGAAAATGTCACAAATAATTAATTAATGTAATTTCATTTGAAATGTGCAAATGATTTTTCCTTCCCTTCCCTCAATTTCCTCCTCCTTCCTTTCCTAATTGCAGCGATTTGTTTATTATTTATTCGGCATAAAATTCCTTGTGTTTGTTTTACTTTCTTCTTATATCTTAACATCCGAACGAAATAGACAAAAAGCCAATTGAACAAAATACAAATTGCAACTTTTAAAACACAATACCAGCACCAAGTAACAGCCAAAATTAAATGTGATGCACATAAATGTTAGCTGCAATATCAAACCTCATTGGACAGCAACAATCGGAACAGTAAACTGTAATTAAAATTAAGTGAAATCATTGATTATATTTTGTATCAATGGAAATGCTGGATGAAAACAAAAAATTACCGAAGAAGAAAGATTTGTTGAAATTTGTTGGTGCTCTAGTAGTGTAGTAACTCGGGGCATAGGAATACTATGGAACTTCGGTGTGTAGGTCGTAGCAGCGTAAGTAGTGGTGTAACACTCAGGAACGTTGCTGGTAGTACTTATGAGCCTCGGTTTGGTAGTAGCTTGGAGCAGAGTAATACTTGGGTTCCTCGGTGAAGTAAACTGGGGCGGCGGACGTGGTTGACTTGTGTAATATGCGACTTCTTTGATGTAGTACTTGGGAGCTTCGGTGTTGTAGCTAGGCTTTTAGCTACCGTTTGGGTTTAGTTATCAGCCGGAGCCTCGTTGTAGTAGCTGGGAACAGAGTAGTACTACTTTAGCCATCGGTGTAGTAGGTTGGGGCAGCATACGTATTCGTGTAGTACCCCGGTACCTTGTTGGTGTAGCTCGGGGCAGAGTAATACTTCGGGGCGTCAGTGTAGTAGCTGGGGGCAGTTAAGTTGTGGTATAATACACCAGTACCTTAGTGGTGTTGTACTTAAGGGTCTCGGCGCAGTAACTGGTCGTAGCGTGAGTTGCTTTTGGGTAGTAAGGCGGCGGCGTTGCAGTTTGGTATCCGCCATACCAAGAGAAGACATCGGTACACCAGTGGTCGACACAGTCATCAACGATACAACACCCAACAGCAGCACGACGCTATGGTTAACCGAGCAATTAGTTTTCACATTAATAATCAATAATAACTGGCATACTAACAAAAAGAGACAAACGGAATTGATACATAACTAAATAAAAAAATAAGAATATTTGCCCATAATTGCGAACTGGAAGTTGCCAATTTGCCATGTCGGAGATGCTCATTTGATTGAGTTTTATCGACATTTCTCTCGCTTAATAAGTTTTTCCTTCTCGTTATTCACCTTTCAACTCGAGCCGTGCGGTAATTGTACCTGCTTGAAAATGATGCAACACTTGTCATTGGTGTATTTTTCAATTGTAACTAGATTAACAAATTTGAAAAAATGTGGAATTTATACGATACTTCATGTAAAATCTGAATATTTACCATGATTGCAATTTGGTTCCACGATGAGGAATGCAGTTAGTGACAGATAATACACTGCAGTTGTTGCCGTGTCAGAGATACTCACTCGACTGATTTCTACCTCCTTTTCTCTCTCCTTTTATACGATTTTTTTCGCATCCTAACCTCATAAGCCTTGCGGCTATCTATTGTACCTGCTTAATAATGATGATATGAAACACGCCCCGTTCTCACCCAAAATCTACACCACTGCATGACAGGTTTAACGTAATCATCTCCGTGACCTTCGAGCAGGATGGACATGCAACCCTTTCTTCTGCAGCTTGCGGCTATTGACTTACTTGATAATGATGAAACACGTCCCGTTCTCACCCAACCTCTATGCAATGAAGAAGCTAAGACTTTACCACCCTGTTAAAAAAACCTGTGGAAACTTTTAAGGAAAAGTCACTTTACAAAAGATATCAAGTCCAAAATATGGATGTGGAACAGCAGCAAGAGACTAACCTGATGGAAGAATTATTAGATGACAATAATGTCAAACCAGATTGTTGAAACCGAAGGAAATACCTCATATCAATCAATCTTATATGAGCCTAAATTAGAACTCAAGTAGTGGTCATACAACCTTCTTATGGCTGCATTACCTCTCATTTTTCACTAAAAAAAGTGGCAGCAAAGAATTTTATTTTATGGGCTCTTCAATATCTTGGAGATTCAGCATAACTTAACTGTGAAAAGTTAATCTGAAATAAAGAAAATGATGTAACAATAAAACGAAACTGAATTGCTATCTTACACCAACTGCTATGTTCTCAGGTTCAAATGACTTGGTTATTGCTAGTTTCATTCGCCAACACTAGGAAAGAGAATACAGATCTATCAAATCTGGCAAAAGAAGGTGTTTCCATGGCTCTGTTAAAAACTGAATTAGAAAGAAGTTGAACCAAAATCATATCAGCCAAGCTATTTGAAACAAATCAACAGTTGCAATCCCTGGAGCTCCTACAACCCCGTTTCAAATAGGAAGAACGATTAGAAATATGCAGCTCAAAAAGTATTGAAAAAAAAGTTTACCATTATTTCTTTGATTGAACTTGATAAACAGGGAATTTGTCTAATCAATGAGAAATGAAAATTTGTCATGAAAATCAGACAATGATCTGTAAAGTGTCATGTTGTTGCATCATGGGTGGAAATTCTTTAACATCAAATTAAATAAATATTGACATCATGTTTTCATGCCACAAGGATTTAGGTATACAACCATTTAGCTTGGCAAAAAAGGACACCTGTGCAACTGAGTTGCCGTACATCTGACATCACGTTTTGAAAATGGCTATGAAAATATTCAATCGTTTCACAGAGAACATATTACTCTACATCACTCATAACGGTTTACCAACAACATATTTTACCATCCAAATACATCAGACCGAAACACCAAATTCCTTTGGACCTGATCAATTTTCACAACTTTTTCATCCACCTGATTGATGATGAATGTGACTGTGATGAGCTTCCGGCTTCGGCTTTGCGTACTCACTCGCTGTCCAATGACTCCAATCCAATCCGGACATCCGGTATGCCCATCCATGCGACATTGTTTCCAGGTTTTTTGCTTTAACGATGCTAATAAGAACAGTTTTCCATGCCGCGAGATGGAGCACGGAATACGGATAGCTCGACGATTTCGCCATAGACAAAGACCACTGGTTGAAGCTCTTCATAAGAAAATTAACATGGCCAACTGTCGCCAGAATTCTTGCTACCCTTCCTCCGATTTCTCCAACCCCGTATTACTTGTCCTGCCCTCTAGTGTACGTTTTCATCTCTACACTCTGCTTACTTCTATTCAATTGCAATGATTCAATTGATTTCTCTGCTTTTGTAATTAGCTAATGTCAAAATTTAATACAATTTGACTTCTTAATAAAAATTATTAAGGCAAAATTACCTAAAACTATTAAACGCCAGCAAAGAATTTTACCAAGACAGAAGGAAAACAATCTTCGTCTGCAAAACCCTTCGTAGCCTCGGTGCAGTACAGTACTTTGTCCGCTAGAGGCACTACAATCGATACGGGAGCTCGGGGTCAGTAGGGATAGGGCTAAAAGGATAGCACAGCATCAACCAGTGGTCTTTGTCTATGATTTCGCCATCTAGGGTGGAGCATTTTTACTATACCGTTAACGTTAACGGACACATTAGTTATAACGTTAAAAAACAGCAACTCTAGATCTAGATAGATAGCGAAGTCGTCGAGCTACTCTCAGTGACAAACAGGGCATTACAAAACTATGACTGAATGAGCCATCTAATTGTGGGATTACACAAAATTTAAATCATCATTAAATCTTGCATTGTAATTTATTTCAAACTTAAAGATGCTTTTTTAATACAGTGTTCTAGTGTTCTTAATGTCACAATATTTGTTATTACAAACTCTGTAATGTGTGTTTGATGTCATTACCATTAGCATATTACTTTAACCATTACATAGCTTTTTGGCATTGGCACTACCTTTCCAATTAATGCGTTAACCTCTGCGAAATCTCATAGCGCTTAAACGTTAAAAAAAATGCTTTGCTTTCTTCACCTAATAATGCTTCTTGTAAATGAATGATTTTTTTCCCCTTCTTGCTTCACTCTTAAAAGACGCCGAAAGCAGAGAAGAGAAAAAAAAATATATCCTCAGTGTATAGTTTCCCTTCCGGAAATATCAGGTTACTTGGCAGACGGAGCTCCTCTCTCTTCCCTCCGTTGTTCATCCTCCCTCTTCCCTATAGGCCCACCATTCTTCAATGCATTTCCTTCAAATATTGTGTTTTGTAAAACTTTGACAGGAGGTTGATTCCATAATACGATCATCTCATTTCAGCCGGAATTATAAGGGCAAACAAATGAAGATGTAAACACGTGCGTCTGAAAAGGAAACGAAGAAGAATAAATCATGTGTGGAATAATATTATTTACAGGTAACATGTCATTAGGAACACATAAAAGAAACCAGAAAACTTCTTCATTTTGAGTGTGGAATATGAGTTTCCTGTATAAAGAATTCATTAATATCTGGACAGATAAACAACCTTATTAGGTTATTAAGATTTTCTCTGGCTCAAACTTCACAAAACTTTTCTTATCAAATTAAGCTTCAAGTCTTCAACATACCAATCTGAATTCTCGGTCCTGCAGTCTACATTTGGACTGATGTTTTTTAGACTACAGTATTAAAAACCTTTTAGTGAATAATATATCCGGCTAAAAATACGTTTTCTGTCTCGGTAATTCCGCTTCCCCCTTCCGAATGAGAATGAATGTTTACCCGTAAGCCGCCCAGATGATTCATGACTTTTGAGTGATTGAGGATGAATTTCTGTAGGCTGAAAGTGTCGAATGCTGTAGTCACCGATTTCGAAAGGGATCTAAAGCGATCATGAGTCGGATGGAAAATAGGTGAATGATTTATAGGTTGTCAAAATACTGTAACAGATTATAATGCTGTTGGGGGGAGAACTGTGGATGGCTGTTTGTCAATATATAGTCTGTTAGCGACTTGTTTGTGCATTTGAGAGCTATTATAATGCAGCGATGCGCCAGATGAAAGAGAGAGAAGAAAAAAAGTGTGCGGAAGTTTCGTTTCGAGTTACACCGAATTGCTGTGTGTGTGTGCTTTCTGAATGAAAAGTCAATAAGAGGGAGGGACCCTTGTAGGAGGAGCTGACGAGGACGAGAAGCAGCAGTATAGACTTTCACCCTTTCCAACATTTGTGAGCGAGCACTCCGGCCGGCTCCGCACAGCGGCACAGATTCACACCTGCATATTTATAAGAACCGGAAAAGAGGGTTGCTACTTTCCCTTCTTATAGTCATAGAAAAGGTTTTTTTGTGTGTGTGTGTCTACAGTTAGAGTCCTTTTGTTTATTTTTTTATTACTCTCTTGTCCTTGTCTTGATAACCACATGGCATTGTACTATTTTCTTTATATTCTGAAATCTGAGCTAGCTAGCATATGAACTTATATGTAATAAGTTAATTATGCCTTAATGAAATTCAAGCGTCTATTGAGCCAATTACAACGCTACACACAGCAACAAATATGTAATAAAAGCCGAATAAAAGAAAATTGTTTAGTCGTTCACTGCTACTACAGCACAATCACCTTAGCATTAGATCAACAGTATAGAAAATTTCCCATTCATAAAATTACTTCACGTTTAGTAAAAAAAGGGCGCATCAATGACTAAAGACAAACTTATAAGAAGAGATATTTATTTAGGGCGCAGCTGGTATCAGAGTTTTGAAGTACGGCGCACTTTAAGTTAATGGTACAGTACATTGAGAATAAACCCCACCAGGATTGGAAATCTATTTTGTATGGTTCCATGTTTTTTGGACTTTCCCAGAAAAACGACTCCAGGTGGAGATTCATCAGGAACTGCTGGGACACGTACTCTGCAAAGGTTTTCTAGACCAGACGCCGGCCTGTTCGGCTCACACAATTGTATCGATTTTTTTTATGGCAAAATTCAAAAACAGAGCATCTGGGTCTATACAGCACACGCCAACTGTTCGAAAAGATTGTAGACGACTGCAGAGTTTCTAACCCCCCTCCTTTGATGAGTTTTGCAAATGCTGTGCAAGCAGTGTTCAAGGCTTCAAGCTGCTGTTCAGCACGCCTGGTTGATTACCAAGATGAAACTGTTTTTAACTGCTGGGGTAATACTATACAGTCGTCGATGACAACTAAGTTACATCTTGCTTGTAGAAAACTAGCTATAGCGAGTGCTGCTGCTGCCGCTGGTTTCCATTCGAACTTATGGTCGACTGGCACTCTTCACAGCCCTACAGACGTTGCCACCTGTGGCCTGTGGGTGCTGATGCAATGTGTTCTATAGTCGGGTCCAGTAACGCACCAGTTTATTTACGACTCTAGAAGCCAAGGCGACGACAAGAACCTTAATTTCTATATATTCGTCAACTGCTGCGTGATCTATACATTAGCACGCAGCCTAGATACATTCACGAGAGAAGCAGGTCTGGCTTGTTCGAATGTAATAGGACTTACTGCATGTAAAGTCTGGACAGAGTCAAGCGACAGTCGTTTAAGTATACAAACCCATCACGCTCTATTTTCCAACGCGCGATAATTGATGTCTTTCGTCACTTTCTTGTTTTTGAGGGGAAACGGTGTTCATGACATGTTTCAGACTCAACTGGAAAAGTAGCCCCTCTAAAGGGGACGAAAAAGAGCGGAAAAAAAATGGTTAACAGTTCCCAAATTTAAAACTAAGCCATGTAGGTTTTAGCAGGCGTTATGGTATAGACTACCAATGATTTCTCGGATAAAAAAAAAAAATTGCATTAAAGATTCCAGCAGTTTATAAGCTTGTTAGTTTGGGTGTTAAACACGCTAACCCGCGCTAAACGTAATTATGAAACATATTCGAAATTTCGAGCTTAGTTCACAGCTTAGAATTTTAAAATTCTAAATTAAAATACATTAATTGCCAGGATAGTCGTCGTCCACACATTTGTGTTTTTTTTTTCAGTCTATCTCGTTTTTCTCTTTTTACTGATCAGCAGCTCTTAAAGTTGATAGATTTGGCTGAAAGATGGCGCTTGGCAGAGCCTGACTGAAGAGTACCAGAGTCCCGCTCTTCACTTGAAGCTCTTTAACATCGATCAACAATTTAAAAAAAAATATGCCTCCGGTCGTGTTCTTGATTTTCAAGGTGGAAAAATAAAAGAGGTAAAAAAGGAATCGAGAAAAGGGAAAATTTCTAATAGTTGACTGAATGCGTGTGAAAGTTAGATATTTGCCTTGCAACCGCTAAACCACAACACCGGATGGGAATGTTCGCTGCAGTGCCGTTTTAAACGTAATTGGTCTAAAATAGCTTTCCGTTCAATGCCAGCGCTTCCCAGATTAAATTCCCATATTAATATGCAAATATATCCAAAGTATTTCTGTTATAAGCAATTTCGCCTTTTACTTTCATATGTCGAATTATTAAATTTAAATATAGCGATTGCCGATCATCGGTGTCAAGAGAAAAAGAAAAATCTCCATTGCCATTTGTTCGGTGTAGTTATAACTTGATTTGTTGGGACGCATTCTTTCTTATACCGTATAGGTATGCGGTGTGTATATACCCAGCATTAATCGTTAATTTCTGGTTAAATATCTTTTCAAGATATACATGGGAATTGGGATGGGACCCGGACCCAAAGAAGAAGAAAGAAAAACATGTAAAGAAGAAGAGACACTTGGGAATTAGTTTCCTTTTCACATCATATGCTTTTAAGCTTTAGACGGTTAAATATCGATAATGAGCCGCCCAGAAAAAAAAATGAGAACCATCGCGCGGTAGGTCGTCCATTTCAGCTTATGCTGTTGTTGTTTTTTCTTGACTAGATTTTCAAATTCGACATCCCCTTGTGTGCAATCCTGGTTCTTTTTTTTTTTTTTTTTTTTTTTTTTTTTTTTTTTTTAAAGAAGTCACCAACAGGAGTAAGAAGAATACGGTGACAGGTAAAAAATCATTAAAATATATCAGTGAAAGGAGCACATATAGCCTTTGTGCGCAGGGCGGCTCTCTAGTCCGTTTCTTTCCTCAACATCTCACTCTTTTGGAGATGGCCTCTGATGCCGACGCCATCATCCTTGAGCCCAGGTCAATGCTCAGCTTTGGAGAGAGAGAGAGAGAGCACACAATGCCGTGTTTAGAGGAATGGGGAAACAAAAGTGAATAAGTAAAACCTCTTGTTCATCAGTTTACCCATCGACTGCTGGGAATTTAGAGAAACCGAAAGGACCCGGACCCCTAGCATATCCAGTTTATGCCCGATTTAGTTTTGATCGCGCATACTAGATCAGCACCGTGGAGAATGCAGCTTTCAGTTATGTTCCTTTGAACTGGAATGAATAATTTTTTTTTTGTCTTCTCAATTTTGTTTATAATTTTTTCTTGGTTTTTGCTGAATAAACTTTTTTAAGGGAAAGTTCAATTTTCGTCTTAACTGGGTGAGGCAATCTAATTTGGGAGGTTGAAGAGGGATACATGTTTTATAAGATAAACGAGGAGGTGCCGGCAGGCTCCTGCTCCTCTTGGTAAAAAAATTGTTTTGTTGTGCTTTGATTAAAGTGATTAAAGTTCAAGTATTTTCGAATGAGATGGTTTTCTACCCACAGAAAAAGTTGTGAGGTATGAAACAAAACAAGCCTGATCTGTTCGACATATGAGATTTTTAGTGAACCCTTATTGAGAGAAAACAAAAACGGAGAGAGAAAACAGTTGCAGTCAAACGCCTAGCACAGCAATAAACATAGTCCGTGTGACTACGTAACGATTTCTAATCAACCCCACCTAAAATTTTCCAAAAGGAAGAATAGATATCAATTTTGTCTCCTACCTTTAGGCCAGGGAAATACAGCCACAGGCATCTGTACAGTTGCTCCATCCATCCGATGAAGAGTTAAATGACAGCAGACGGGATAGGGTAAAAAGGGTGTCCCTCGTGAATACACCCACATTCACATGGGCGTACACGAACGACATTTAAAGAAAGGGGAAAAAGAGAGATCCGTAACTCGATTGACAATGCCTTCGATTGCATTGCAATGGGATGGGATGATTTGTACCTAAATAAAAATAGAAAATGGGTTACGAAAAAATATTGGCAGCAGAAACAACAATAAGTCAGGAAAAGTTGAAAATGAGACACTGGGTCTACCCCCCTAATTGTTGATAAATGGGAGAATTAGAGGTTTACGTGGAATACACTGCATTGATGCAGGTAATGTAGCATTAAAATGTGTAGTAAGTCACAGGTCAATTAAAGTAAAGGAAATTTATCTTTACCCAAGCGATGATCATGAGATTGTTGCTGACAACAGGTTAACACCTGCACAAGAAAAACTTGCAGATTGTGTAGTTATGATGGGTCTCTGGCCTCAAATCTGCAAAACAGGAAAAGGTTACATAGTAAACAAACTGCCATGCATCGACAGGGCAATCACATGATCAATGCTAGTCCAAACATTTCCCAAATTTGGAATAGATTTTACTATTCTATAGCTCCCACAATCGTTATATTTGTATTCCTAGTATTATTTACCCGCTAAACAGCATGGAGTATGTCGGTTATCATGAACAAATAAATCTATAACAAATCTTTAACTTTGTCTCTGACTTTTTCGAAATTTTTTAACTAATCGAGAGCAGACGACACTTGTCCAATTTTCTTCTAATCAGCATCCGCTGAACGAATCGTGATTATTTTCATATCAATTTGTTTGTCTCAACAATTTTGATTAAGCCCACCCTGGACGGACAAGATCCAAGTAAAAATTTGTACAAAACCCCGCAAATTATCCGAAATACCAACCCTTATAACACCCCCCCCCCCCCCAGAACCCTCTTGGCTTCCAAGAGGGAATCAACCAACTAGAACTTCCGCTTTCAACTGTCCAAGGTGCGTGGTCTGCAGGTTCATTTGCTGAGGTCTGAAGTTGTTTTTTTCCTTTTTTTTCATCGCGTTACTCTTGAGAGAATTTCGTATTTGTCTAGGAAACCACCTGCAACGACTCCATGTAAGAAGGGGAAGTCATTAATGCAGGCATTCACCTGCTCCTGCTATACCTATTGCGGTTCGACCGAGTTCAGCCCCACCATCGTCCAGCACCATGACTGTATAGACTATACACATCCCATGCTGTTTGGATCCTCTTCACTGCGTTCGACTTGTGCGCTCGCTTGTCTCTCCTTGCAAGAAGATCTTTTGTAACGTCAAAACTTTGCCGGAAATATCCAATGACTAGGATATGTCGACCGGACAGTTGGTGCCCACATACAAACCTCACTGCGAGGTCAAGACGGCCGACCATAGTTTTTCGCATTATTTTTAAAAAATTTCCGAAAGAATTTCGAATAAGCTGAATGACGAAAAAAAAGAAGAGATCAACGAATTAACTGCGTGTAATTGAAATGTTAAGGTCGAAAGTTTTGATTCAATGGAGAAAGAAATAATGATGAAAAATGCAACTCACCTTTCCGCCTTTTCAGGACCTTTGGAAAATGGCCTCTTTACCTGTTTCATGACTTCCATTGCGTCTCTTATTTTATTTTTTTGTGCATTATCTCTCCCTATAATTTTTCTCTCCCCATCTGGGTAGGTATAGCAAGACAAGAAGAAGAGAAACAACAGAAAGTTGTTTATCTTTATAGGTAGCTGATGCATTGTGGTAAAATGAGGCGGGTCCATTCTATATATTATATCTTTCTATTATGCCCGTTTTCCAGCTCATCTGTCGATCGTTTCACGGTAGTCAGTATATATATATACCTGTTACTCAAACATCACTGATGCCGTGCCGATGAAATCACGCAATAGCCCTTGTGCTGCTCACCCCACATCATCTCTCCAACCCCGGGTATATGCTGCTATATGAGAAAATGGGTCAATGTTTCGGTGCTTTATAGGTCGTTTGTGCTTCATCTTTTTGAGGTTCACGACGACCCATTTGAATCCTTATGACCCCATTTCTGTAATTCAACTGCAAGAGAATTGAACAAGTAAATATCATTGAATCGATTTTAAATTTTATTTGTCGAGGGGGTTCGTGGTTTCTTGTATACATACGGACAGAGTGGGCATACGATTGATTGGGATCTAATAGCACGGCTCTAGGGGGTAATGTCTATGAGGAGGGTTGGAAACAAGGGAGCCGAATGAAGCTGATGAAGGAAAAAAAGAGCAAGACAATTTAGCAGCACAGCACAGAAGAAGAAGAAGAAGAAGAAGAAGAAGAAGAGCACGTAATTAGTTGATGGCCGGATGGATCGACAGGAGTTGGCCCTAATAGCAGCAGACAAGGCAAGAAAACCCAAAACGTTTTGCGAGCTGTCGATTGATCGGTCGTCGCTCAGTGAAACTTTGCTGGCCCAGCACAGCTAGCACAGCATGCTGGCCAATGACGGCGTCTAGGTGGAAAAAGAGAAAAGGTCGGAAAGGGCAAAGTTAAAAACCTAGATAGCCGGAAGTGATGTGACTCGGCGGAAGTGGCTTCCGGAGGTGACGAAATCGGACACCGGCGAGCGCGCGGACTTTTGCTGGTGTCCAGTTGTCCACGAGCAGCAGCAGCAGCAGCACTCTCGGCTCTGGCAGCGAACAACACGTGCGCGCCGAGAAAAGGATTCCACATGGACGTCAACCTAAACAGTCCGACACTGTAGCCAGCCAGGAGAATAAGAGAGAAAAAACTTTGAGGTTTGCAGGATTTCTTTGACAGTGAAAAGGTGGTGGCGATATCATATCGAATCTCTCGGATTTGTCGACTTTATACACACAAAAACAGGATCCCTTTTGATACTTGGATTTTGCGGTTTGGCTCAAATCGACTGAAACCTTTAAACTGTCTCTTTGATGTTAGTAAGAGCGGATTGTATGATGTGTGTACATGTCACATCATGTGAAGCTTTATCGTGGTTAGTAATAAGGTCGATGAATTCATGAAATGGACACCTAATGCGATATATAGAATTAATCCAAAGTCCAATAAGGGAACGAAACCACGAGTGAGAGAATTCTCGCCATTTTGAGAGGGAGAGTTTTATTGACGGAACTTATTTTTAAAAAGGCTGGTAGAAAATCTGGGCAAACACTATTTAAAAAGAGCTATCAACTTATCGTTGAGACAGGCCGAGGCTCACGAAAAACTTTAACAATTGTCAATCTACTGCTATATAAAACCATTAAAAAAACCTGTTTAACAACTCACGCTATCTTATGTAATGCGCAATTCTGTATTAAGAAATACGCGAGAAATTAAAGAAAACATCGGAATAAAAATGAAATTCCATCCAGGCATTTGGAATTTGGCAATTATTTGTGTTTGTTCAGGAAATTCAAACTGCGGCGCGCCACGCTATGTTGAGCTTATTACGGTTAACTGTTTGCAGACAGTTGGTTATTCTCATGTTGGCGCATCTTTTGGTCGTCTTCGCCAATGTGGCCCTGTATAACCAACCACATGTAAGCGGAAGTCGAATATAGGCTGGCTGCTCTCCGAGGGGAAATTCTGTAGATTGAGTTTCAGTCTAGAGCGAAGCCCAAAATGAATGTAGCAAAAATGAGACTTTTTGGGTTGACGCTGCTGCTGCTGCCTGCCTGTCTGCTGGACCACAAACGGCTGTCATTTTCGTCACTCTCCACAGCCTCCCTTCACCCCCTCCAACACACGTGTTGCACATGAATTTCTTCCGACTTGTATGATATTTACTAGCTGACTTCTTATTTTTTTGTTTTTGAAAGCCCAATCATCTCAAAATAATAATTTGCCTCAACTAAAAGTTAAATGATTCAATTTTTAGGTTATTTCCTTTTTTTATTCTAATTGTATTAGACTTTTTTTTTTTTAATTATAAAACAATCGCGCCACTCTAAATAAAAACTGAATGACGCTGTTCCGTTATTATCCTCTTCAACCTATACGTGCCCATTTCGTGCGATGCGCATTTTTTAAACAATAAAAGAAGAGCATCATCATCACCCGGAACACTTATCAATATAATGACAAAAGAAATTATTGACAGCCTTCCGATTTTCTTTTTTTCTTTTTTTCCTGCTTACCCTCAACTTCTGTCGTCGTTGTCTTCGGACAACTTTGGCGCTGCCCTTGACGGCAATGTAATTCGATCCGCTGAACCATTAGGCGCGTGCTGTGCTCTTCGTTGTTTGAATGGCGAATGTGAGTCGTCCTATATGGTCCCTATGCTGCGCGTGAACTTTGACTTTCAGCATCCAGCAGCAGCAGCACTCTTCTTAGTTCCTTCCTGTTGTAGTATTTGTTCCAGGCTCGTCCAGAAGACAATTTGCCGGCTCCTACACACACAAATGGAGCAGTCAATGGACCAACATTTCCTGTGTGACCAGATGAGTACTTCTATACCGTCCTGTGATCAGCTGTTTTTTTAATACGACACCACGCCATTGAATTATATATCGGAGCCCTACACCACTGTTTGTTCATTTATTTTCCAACCGACCATGGGGGTCTACGTAAGCGAAAGCGGAAATCAAAGTTCCGAATGGACATTTCTAGTTTTGATCAAACTCGTCTATAAGAGTCGACTTATCACGGAATATGAAGGCTACGATCTATCGTACGGCTTTTGAAAAGAAACAGGGGTCGCACTGTGACCTGGAACCATGTTTCCGGTCTCGGATTACGTTCCTGTTTCTAGCTACCGGAACTTTCCATACGTGTGGTCTCTAGTTGAGTGTACGGAAAATCTGGAAATCAATATTCAGAATCAAGCTTTGGATTTAATGAAATGAAGGCAACTATATACATAGGAATAGAGCGAGAATCACGGGCTGTTATGTTACCCCCCCCCCCCATCGCCCATGCAGCAGCGATTTATACGACCCTCCCCAACGTGCACGAAACCCTTTCGGAGGGGGGAGTAAAGTTAAAAAAGAATAAACTATACATACATATTATACTAATGCTACGACGTCGTCACGGTTGTTAATGTCAATAACCGTCAAATTTGTATTCCAAGCTGACTAAATTTACGTTATTCATACCAACAGCGTTATTTTCTACAATAACGGCTGATATAAAATCTGGTTGCGCTCCCGTCAGTCATCATTTGAAGCATGAAAACATGTCACCAAATTCAAATTGAATTCAGAAAAAGATTAGAATTCGCAACGACGTTCGGCTGTCATCAAAATCCAAATGGTCAAAAGAAACGCTTCCGTTTAAATATGCGTGGAACGATGTGAACGATGATTGGCAGATGATTGGCACTTATATGATATAGATACAAGACCTATATACGTTTCTATACAGAACGTGAGCCAAAGATTCCTTTCAACGCCACGCTTTTATTTCATCAAATATTTTCCCCTTTGCTTGTACATTACGCCGAATGTTTAGTGCATATGCGAAAGGGACAACCGAAATGAATAGTAAAAAAAAAGGGGGATAAATACCTCACAGAATTGATTGTGTATACGTATCGCGGTGAGTCAAGCGATGGCGGTCGCCCAATCTCAAACGATGAATCTTTTTGCTGCAGTTGTTGCTTTTGAGCTCATCACCCGTTTTTCTGCTGGGTGCTGGGAGAAATGCGAGCGGCAGAAATAGTTGTGGGCTTCCATCATCTCAGCGCATATTCGGCTTCCATTGAGCGATCACAAGTGGTCGTGTGCCCCAGCACAAATGAAAAGCCCCGCGCAAAAACAAGATATCGTGATCGCCGCAAACATCTATCTCCTCATCCACCAAGAAAATCTTGGGAATGCAAACTATGTGACTCGTCAGGCCGCTGCTGCTGTGAATAGTTTTCTCCCAGAGCCCATAGCAGTTTGCAACAGAAGGGGGGGCCTATAGAATCTAAAGATCATCGAGTTATATAGAAAAAGAAGAGAAGAAAAGGTGACGATGGACTCTGTTTTTCTCTTCTTTGAGAGATCCAAGGGATAATATGAAAAGAGGAATAAAGAAAAGAAAGAAAAAAACCTTTTTAGCTTCCGTCCATTCACCCAAGACATGTATGAAAAGCGTCTGGCTATACTGTATTTTCTATATACTTGTGGGCCCAGCGAGCACTTGAGAATGGAACAAATTGGTCAGGAAAAATACCTTGTGACCGTTGAGCTGATCTCCCATTTCTGAAATGTTTGGCATTTCGTTATTCCGCGCGATTCTTTTTGATCCAGTCTTTTGAATATCTCGAGAGCTACTTCACCCGACATACCGCCCATCCATTTTTCGAATAGTCGGATAACATGGCAGCGTTTTCATCGGCGATATTCCCGAGATGATCGAGATGTTTAAGACCAGAATGTTCGTGTCGTGTTTTTGCATATAATACCAAATGCTTAGAGCATATAAAGATAATACAACCACCTACCTGCTGTTTCTCTTATCGAACAAATGGGAATAAGACATTTTTAGCGAGCGACGACTCATCTCTTTTTTTGGTTTTTGGCCAGTCGCGTTTGATGATGCGGTTTCCCGATATGTCAGAAAAAAAAAAAAACAGAAATTTCACCGCGTGACAGTTGATGGGTTGAAAACAAGAACGTTAGTTTCGTTTTTGGTTTTTTTCCCGCTAATAACTCCGGTGGGGGTCCATAGTGGCGCGCCAGCATTATCTGTTATATTCCTCCGTTTTTTCTCGTCTACCTTTTCCTTCTTCCTTGCAGGATAAAACAGCCCGAAACTTAATGGCAGCAGCAGCAACACAAGACAACGCCATTTGCATATCTTGATGACTAAACGACACAACAACAGACAGACAGGATGTCATTATTCGAGCTGTGTACACAATCAACCAACTATGCGGTTTATTTAGATGTTAGAAGAGAAAAGAATTCGATTTAATCAGCATTCTCTCATCAAGAACAAAAGTAACAGTTTTTGTTTTTTCCCCCGATGTCAAACCAGCATGTGTGTTTTGTGCGTGTATGCAGCCTATAGTTTGGCCATTATCTGTATCACCGTTTATACTCGGAGGAAAAATGAATAAGTTAACACCTGGATCTCGTGAGAACGACCGACTACTTGAATTTTTAGACATTCCGAATGTTCCAACTCAAAGGAAGGAACTGGAAGCAGTTGGTCTACTTAATGACTTTGAATATGGGCTGCTGCTGGAAATATTATTATGATTATCCGCCTTCTTCATCAACGATATAGTGGATCGTGTCACGTGACCTTGCGGTCAAGCAGCAGTAACCAACAACTTGCAGCATGCGAGTTTTTTTTCGTTAAGAAATTGGTTGTAATAATAACAGAGAGGAAGGGCAGCTTGAAGACGGTGCGGACTTGACCGCTGCTAGCTGCTGATGGTTGCTGGGCTGGAACGAGGCGCGCATCTTGACTAGCGACGCGTGCCCAAGATAATGCACCTATGTTTCTTTTTCTTTTCTTTTTCCTGCTGGCAACAACTGCCGGAGCACCTGCCCATCCAACTTCCTTTTCCCCCCTTCATCCGCTTCTTCTTCTTCTTGTCTCATCCGCTATACGTGATGGGACCCACCAACTTGGAACGAATTCAAATCCTGATTTCCTATATAGATGATTCAGACATATTTTGAGAGTTTTGTAAGAGTGATTCTACATATATACTAGGTTGAGGAGTGCGAGTTTTCCCACGGAGGCGTGAGGAATATAACCTGGGCAGGCCTCTCAATAACAAAAGGAAACCCTTTTTCCCCTTAAAAAAAAAGCAGAGTCCCTGTCCGAGAATAGAGAGCCTGTCACCATCAAGTTCCTTAAAAAAAATAAAATGGGAAAAAAAGAAGAATGCTATTTCGGTATGGTGTCCAGCGCTCATTCATGTTTTTTTTCTTCTTTTTATTCATTCCCATTTTTCAATTCACCGTTGAATGAAAAGGGTCAGTCATACAAACGAGCCGCTTCTGCAGTGTTCGATGTATACATATATACTCGGGCTTTTCATTTCGACCTTGTGTGAAGTATACGTTATTCATCTATCCTTTTAACGCAAGCGAAATTTATGTATTCAAAAGTTTTCTCACGGTATGTAGCCTATCAACGGAGGAACTGCATTTCAATATCAAATGATTATTATATACTGGTCGTAGAAAGTTATTCGAATTTTAATTTAGGAGCAAAGAGAACTTTTCACGAGTTGATATGATTTGGCGATCTCGACATTTTTTAATTGGCCGACACATTTCTGTGCTGCACAGCTTGTTGGTGTCTAGCCCTTTCACTTTTGGCTGCTCTCAAACGACACATAGTATACAGATAATACCGGTAGTGTAAATATACGATATGTGGGAACAAATAATAAAATAAAAGGGGGTCGCTGTTTTTTGGCAGCCGGCATCACACACAGCATGTATAGAAAAAAAGCAAAAAGGGTGTTTACTTCATTCATTCGCCCAGTGAAAGCTGTGTCTCTAGTACACTGCTTTATTCTTTTTTTGTATTTGATATTTTTTGTCCGTGTGTTCATGACATCTGCTTCTGACCATCGTCTATTTTTTTTCCGCTTTTATGATAACGCGCATCCGATCCGTATCGTTGCCGTGTGTGTGTGCAAAGAGAAATCAAGGTCGCAAAACTGTTGTAGCCGCCAATGTTATCGCCAAAAAAGCTGGTTACAATATATAATAAAATGTGTACCTTGTTGTATTATACAGTTGCACATTTCGTTGTTGTTTGGTTTTTTGCTGATGTTTTATGGAGGGAAAAGAGAGATCGATGGGGTTGTCGGGCGCAGGTGTGATGACAGGATCGAGAAAAACAGTGGGTTATCAGTTTGTTTTTTTTATTTTTTCATTTTTCCTACCCCAGGTTTTTTCGTATCTCAATAACAACCGACTTGGTTATAGTCGAGAGAGAGAAAACGAATCGATCTGTGCACAGCACGAGACTGGCTCATTTCCGCTACTGCCATGTAGACACAAAATTACCATAACGCCAACTTTCTCCTCCCGCAACATTACACACAAAAAACAAACACACACACAACGTAGATTTGAGCAAATAAATAATAATTATATTAAAATTTTATAAAATAATATCATTCGAAATCTAATACGTTATTGTTTGTACAGGTCGGTGCATAATTAGCGAGTCTCCGTGAGACACGGGCGTGGGAGACGGTGCTGGTGGCGACAACTGCTGCCAACATTTCCCAAAAATCAATTACAACATTGCATGATGTGTATTTAAATCAATTCAGAGTGGCATATATCTATCCGTGTACAAGTCTTATTATATATCCTTGAATCGCTTTGCATATACATGCCGAGCGCGCGGAGAGATTTGATCGGATTAATCTATAGTCCCCACCATCTTTCCTAGTGGCAAAACACCTTTTCCCACGCTGAGTCTAAGGTGTATATACATAGGGAAAGGTGTGCGCGCTTGGTATACATATAGGTGAAAAAAATAAAAATAAAATAAAAATTGGCCATTCATGGCCGTTTGATTTGGTCGCCCTATTACACCCCCTCCTGCACTCCTACACTCCTTTAGGTGGCTTCATTTGCGGACCCATTTCCAGATTCCGATTAAGTATATAATTAATCGTCACCCGATTAGACACGAGGTGTTAATTGGCTCGATTTTGGGTATTGCGTGTTCCCACATTTGATTTAAAAACGTGAAAATATAGTCTGTGTGGGAAATCAATAAATTCAGTTTTATTGTCTTATTCTTCTGAGTTTTAAAAAATGATTTGGGTCCGCGTGTTTTTTCAAAGATTTCAGCTGACCTTTTCCCCGTGTGTGTGTGTGTCTAAGCGGGATGTTTTATTTTTTTATTTTTTTTAAAAAGCCTTTTCCGTCCACGGCCATCTGTCGGGCACAGCCCAGCCACATGACCTTATGAAGAAAAAGCAGCTGTAAAAAAAGTTGAGCGTTCAATCTGTCGTTTTTTTTTCTTTCGTTCTCCCTTTTTCTTTAAAAAATAAAAGGAGGAAAAACTATCGATTCATAAGGATTTTGTCCGATTGAAACACGGAAGGACAGACACACCAGACGATGGGGGGGACCAGAGAAAAAAAAACCAGGTGCCAAAAATACAGGTCATCAAGATTTGTTGAATTATATTATACGGGATGGAAGAATATAAAGAAAACCATCACAACTTTTTACACGCTGAATGGGTGCCAACGGTAATCAATCAATGGGGACGAAATAAGAGTTTAGACCCATAGAAAAACGACTATAAAAAATGATTTGACTGTAAATATCCAACCAAATGCGTTTTTTTTTTCAAAAGGGTTGCTGGGTCTTTTTTCTAAAGGCAAACTGTCTTGTTGTATCTTTTATTTTTCAAAAAAAAAAAGGGTCAAAGGTGCTAGTGGTGGCCCTTTTCTCTATTGGAAACCCCACCAGCAGCAGCTTATGGGTGAACAACGACTACTGGCTGGCTGGCTGGGGTTTTGCGCCACATGATCTTGTCGACTCGTTATATTCAGAATCTAAAGTGAATTTCAGTCCTTCTGCTTTTTTGTTACCCGTATACTTTCAACTGTAGAGGGGAAGAAAAAAAAACGAAATCGCCAGACGATGGGATACGACCCGCTCGGTGACAATTTGCTGATGGAAAACTAAAAGCCGCCATATCTCTCCCCCTATTCCAAGGTGCGGAGTGAATGATACTATTTTATTTTTTTAAATATTGTAAATGAGAAATTCTTTAAATCAATTGGTCACGGCGCATTTCCGTTTTCAATTGAATGATTTGGGATTAATGCGAACACACACACACAGGTCTAAAAAACTTGGAAAGAAAAATAGCAATGTCGGCACAGACTTCCTTATCTTATCTTTTTTTTTTTTTTGAAAATCCTCTTGTAAGATGTGTGAGAATGCGTCCTCTTGATTTAAGCCGGAAAAACTGACATTTTCATGCCTTGGCAAGAAAAAGAAATGCAGAGCGCGGCGCTTGATTTAGTTCTTAACGGATTGAGAGAGAAATAAAGAAAGAAAGGGAAATAGACAATGGACAGAGAATATTGTTTGACGCTTGACAGTGATCTCGCACTGCAAGTTTTTTGGGGAAGAAGCGCCCAGCTATTGATGGGCTTCCATCATCTTTTTTTCCAGGTCTCTACTACTATGTCCATACGGACGGTGTTGGTGGCATATTTTTTAAAAAAAATTTCCCATCCGAGAAAAAATGGAACCCCAAGGAAGGAGATAGGCGGATGAATACTCGCGACTGATTTGATCCACGTCAAACTCCATTAAGAGGTTAAAAAGGCCGCTGCTTGCTTGTCTCTCTGCTCTCTTCTTCTTTTTATTGCCAGTCTCTTTTGAGCAAGACCGACTCCGCCCTCTCATTCATTTGCTGACTCAAAGAGTAAAGAATCCTTCACCTACGCCAAAAAAAAAGGCTTTAGAGAGAACAAGAGTTGTGTGTCTTTTGCTCTATATATACGTGTAGATAGAGCTGCTGGTATGTATATATAAAGTCGGTTAGGGAATGTGTGTCTCCCACTGGTTAAGTCCCTGTTAATGAGCAAATACCATCGGAAACTCTACAGGAGAACCAGCGACTATCTACTGGATCATCGTTCGCCAAACGTCAAAGAGGCCGGTGCTGTGGTCATTGATGCCATTGGACCTTTTTTTTTATTATTTTTTTCATGGTGATGATGACTATAATGACGATAGCCAATAATGACGATGATCTACTGACATCCAAGTTTCTGTCTCCCCCCCCCCCCCCGTGATCCATCGATCACGAGCTGTTCTTCTTTGCTGGCCAAAGGTGAGACTGCACACGAAACAAACAACAACTAATCCATTACCATGATTAGCCTATAACTCGTTTAATGCAGCTAACCAACTGGCTATGCAGATGGCCCAGTCTAAAATAATCTAAGAAATATAAGGGAACCAGGGGCCATCATCGCTGAGTGGGTAATTTTGGGCCTTCCAAAAACTAACTGCTGCCCATGCAGAGCCTTCCATATTGCAAACGTCTTTTTTGAGCTCAAGTCTTATACACACGGTAAAGTGGGGGTCTCCCCCCCAGAATCGTATACTCATCGTATGAAGAGAACTGGCTATTCCTCCTGTTCTTTTTTTCTTGGCCCAGGCTACTACTGCCTGGATATAATAGCCTTATAGCTCCTTGATGGAAGGAGAAGGAAGGAAAGTCTATAGAGT